>NW_009930660.1:27993-63312 GCF_000696875.1 Nestor notabilis
TACTGCCCTGATGCCTGGACACTTGATTTTCTCATCACAGTACTCCAATATGAAGGTTACCCTGAACTTCGTGATGCAGGGGGCTACAACTCTAATTTTTCTGCTCCAATAATCTGTCATTTCAGCTAAAAAAAATGTTTCTTTTCCTTTTAGCCTCATAACAGGACTGACCTGGTCTATCTGACAGAGGGCAGTATTACACAAAACCATGAGTTTGTTGATTTTATAATTTTATAAGCAGTTGCTTTATTTAGGCAATTGCCAAGAAAAAGCTTTAGATTCATTAGGAATTACTAGTTGTGAAATACACAACCAGATCTAAAATCTAAATGCAGCAAGCTTTAAATACTGATTCATTTTCACTATAATTAATAGTACTCAACAATGTTTCTCAGATCATACATGAATTAAGAAAACTGAACTAAGCATAATATCATCGGTTCTTATTGATGAAAGAAAAGCTAACTTCTTTTTATCCCTCTGTAAATACAGGAAATATATCCTGCATAAGTTAAATGAAATAATTAAATGAAGTAATTCTATGTTGGAGATCTGATCATATGCCATCACTTCCCTCTTCCGGTAACTCTTAGATTAAACAGATAAGCCTTATGTCATGCTTGTGAGAAAAGTTCACAGATTTCATCATCTCATCTTCCCTGCAGAAGAAACTACTGCAAAACAACTGGTATTTTAGATAGGCTAAATGATTGTGTAAGCATGATTTTTGTGATGTTGTGAACATTTGCGAGAAAACTGGCTGCCTCTTCCTCTGTTAACTTCAGTTGATCCAGTGATTCCAGCTGGTGTACCCTAATACCCTGAGACCTTCCATAGCATTAACATGGCTAGCACATTCACCAGGAACAGAATTAAAAATACCAGGAAATGCACCATTGTACAAGCAAACACCTGAAAACTCAACTTGCTTTCTCCTGTCTTATGCACTATTGCACATTTATGACGCAGATGGCAGAAGACACTCCAGATGCATTTCCAGAATTGTGTTCAAGTTATACAAGGAAATGTCTGCAAGACAGTTTTCACCAGTATCAGTAAAGAGGTAGACATCACACAGAGACAAACTGAAGACTGACCTCATAGAGTGAAAGTGCACTAGTCTTAGAAATCTTAAGCGCGTCCTACATTTTTGTCTCCTAACTGCAAATGAACAATGAACTGTGGATTTTAGAAATACATTCATATAGTTGTCATGTGTATGGTGACATTGCTTTCCCAAGTCTGTCTTTTATAAAAAGGCCTAGGTACTTTCCATTTAACATACAGCCTCCATGCTGTGTAGCATTTTCTGGTGCCTAAAGCACAGATAACAGGAGTTCTTACTCTAAGACGTCAGCATGAACACACAAATCCCCTAAAATGCTGTATAAGAAATCATTTTAGCATTATCTCAGTAAACCATTTCTAAGAGTGAAATGATAACAGAGTTTGAAAACTTGAAAACTGATCAGCTGCAAACTTTGTCTTTCTTAAGAAGCTGTGTGGACATCTTACAACTTCCAGCCCGAAGCCTTGGGGTGACACTCAGAATGTCATTCAAAGCTTAGTGCCCTTTAGTGGACCCTCCTTGGGAAGGTGGGGAGGGAAGAAGGGAAAGGGAAGGGGAAGAGGGATGACAGAGCTGCGGGGAGCTAAACACCAGCTTACAAACAGAGAACAGAATCACATAACTACACTAGACCAATGGACTCCAAGACACACTGACAAGGCAGATGGACACAGACAAGACAAGATTGCTACTGAGAAATAAAAAAAAAAAAAAAGAAAAAGAAAAGAGCAAAAAACCCCATAAAATAAAGCAGATAGATATCTAACACTGGGACTGCAAGAAGCAGCCAACGGTACTAGCATAACTCTTCCAAAAATAAGAAATTATAATACAATTAAAAATTAAAATTGAAACGATATCCCCCCAAATCATACACTACGGATTTGCTTGGTTAGCCTGAATGCGTAGCTCTCATGAAACACGAGATGGCGTCATCACAGCCCATGCACCGGTTAATGAAGGCCATGGTTAGTCAAATCAGCTAAACTACAGCATGCCGTAACAATGATCTTGCACTGACCCAGAAATAAAAGATATGACAGATATTCTGCATTGCAATAAAATTCTTTTTATGCCATCTGCGGTTTGTAGGGCTTTCTTTACTGGAAGAATTTTTCCTGGGAGAATGCAGGGGTAAAAGGGAGCCTTTTTTTTCCTCCTGGGTGTTTTTTCTCTGGACACGTTTTAAAAAAATAAAAGTGCAAAGGGAAAAGATAGGATAGAGACTTTGCAGAAGTTTTAAAAAGGGTAGGGAGAAGAGAAAATAAAAAGAAAGGAGGGTAAGAATTTTCATTCTTTTGCACACAACTTTCTTGGGATGTCGGAAAACGTGGGTTTCTCAAGGATGGCAAGAAAAGATTTTGTTGCCTTTATTGGTTTGCAGATCTATATCTCTTTCTTGAGATGACTGAACCATTATTTTGTTGGAAGAACTCCAAAAATATAAATTGAAAAGTACAGCAATGATTTTAAAAATTAAAAAATAGCGGTATGGCACCATTGAGAGCCAAAAAAAAAAAAAAAAAGAAAAAAAAAGAAAGAAATGTAAAAGAAACCAAAATATCAATCACCAAAAATTCATGCGGCACAAGATGAGGTGAAACGACAGAAAATGTTCTTCAAATATATACAATGTATATATCTATCTATATATACACAGAGTATGTGTGTATATACTGATGGATATACCTGTATAATTTTTCTGTTCTCCCTGCCCCACCCTACCCCAAGGCTAATTGGTAGATGAAACTATCAATTAAAAGTAACAAATAAATAAAAGAAAGAAAGAAAAAACTGTAACAAAAAAGAAATTAACGTGCTTTTTTTCACCAGGAAATAACAATATCATGCATCTGTCCACGCCAGCGGATGCCAGGGTTAGATGAAGGCATGAATTTCTGTGTAAACATGTGACTGGATGATAGGGGCTACTGCTGATATTTGTCTTTTATTACTATAGCATATGCATATATAGGTATATATGCACACTTTATATATAGTGCATATATAGATAAAATATCCTCACAGATAGGGCCCTTGGAGCTCACATAGGAAAAAAGATCAATATGCTGAAAACCAAAATCAGTATAAATTCCTAATATAAAATAAGAAAATGCAAATTCCTGTAAGTCATCTGCATGATTGATCAGTAAAACTTGATCGTTGTTTGGTTTTGCTTTGGCCGTAAGACTGTAGCTAGGAAATTCCATCAAACAAGTATCACAACTATTATACCCTGGAAAGTGCCCTGGATGAATTCCCTCTGTTGTGGTTAAAGCACTGAACTCAGGACACCCTCATTCAGGTCTGTATGGTATTCAGCCTGTGAGATGGGAAGCCTACTTCTCTGTGCGCTGCGAGGCATGCGCCCAACTTTAAATGCACTATTTCTTGTTCACAGCATGACAAACAGAGCAGAACTCCTCCTCAACAGAGGGAGAGACTGGGGGTAACTGGGCACTGGATTTGTGGGAGATGGTTCTCTGAGGAGAGCAATGAAAATTCCCTGTCTGCTTCGAGAAGGTTGATGCAGTTTATGCAGGACAAGAGCCAAATCAGCACTTCTCTTAGTTTCTTCAGTCAAGGTTTCTTCACTTCCAGCAGTGTTTTTTGTACTGTGCTGGCCTCCTGCAGACTCTTGGAAGAGAGATTCTGCTTGTTTTCTACAAAAAAATCTCTGACCTAGGCAGCCTGCAGGTAGCTGGTTCTGCAGCTTGCATGGTTGGAAGCTTGACTGACCTAGCCCATAAATCAGGAAGCTGAAGTGGATAGGTACAGGCCAGTAAATTTTATATACAGACAGCACACCTATACGATATGTGTCTCCTGTGTATGGGCATACGCTACAAAACTGTGTAACTTCCAGTGCAAAGATCTGTAGATTTTGGCATCTCTATTGCTGTCTGCAGTCGCTCATGGGAAAGGCTTACCAGTAATGCCAACCTTATTGTATATGAAGCCTTTTGGGAAACACAGAATAAATTTCTTAGGAAAAAATCACCTAGGAAATTGTTGGGTTAATAGGAATGGAAAGCTGACAACTACATCAGGTGAAAATGCAGGCTGTGTCAAGCCAGGGAGGTAGGATTAGGGCCCTACAGTTCATTGCAAGAGATCGCACTACGGGCTTCAGGCTAACCACTGAGTGTTTGGGTCTTAGTGTTTTGAGTAGTGCAATGAGCACCCTGGGCTATGATCCAGATCAGTTGCCCAGCCACCAGCAACCAACCTGCTTGGTGCCAAAGCACTGCACTAATGGGCATGCTTAACAGGAACAAGGGCAGTGGCATGAGGAGACAGCAGCTGTCAGGAAAGCATAAGAATAATCCTCAGAGTTTTAAAGTCTCAGTAGAATCATAGAACCACCTAGGTTGGAAAAGACCTTTAAGATCATCAAGTCCAACCATTACCTCAGGACTGCCAAGACCACCAAGATCAGATTGTTGGGGTGTTCCTCATTTGACTGGAAAGAGATAAGTGCTTGCTTTCTTCATGATGGCACAGTGCTTCCTAGTTAAGAGTAAAGGTATTTCCCTTACAAATCGTTCATTCTCTGAGAGCTGCTGAGTGACCAAAACACCACCACAGGGTTGTGTTCAAAAGCACAGGCCCAGGAGGAACTTGAGGAACAGGCCTTGAGGAACTTGAATATTTGAGCCTTATATCTCCCCAGAACAAGCCAGAGGAAAGGCCTGTACTCATACCAGAGAAAAGCATCATGTTTCTGGTGCAGAAATCAGATTTTTTAACCTGAACTGGGACAAGTGACATTTCCATAGAGATAAGAGAGGGACTGCTCTCATCTGTAAGTAAATGTTTCTTCAGGGCTGAAGAACAGTTTTATGCCCTCTGTGTCATTTACAGTAAGCCTTTCCAGGAGTTCTAGATATCTAGGCTTGTCTGCAATAAGATGAACAGCAAGTAATTTTTATCCCTAAACCTGCAATGGCTTCTTTTTCATTATGTAAAATACAGATGGGGTTTGGATTCATGGCTGTCACTGCCATTTTTTAGAATAATTCCTTATGTATACAAGTATGTCCACAAGGGATGTCTGTAGGTTACTTCAGTCAGGACAGGTCCTGGGACAGCTCCTGGTTTCTAAACAAGGGGATCTACAGAAATCCCAAGAGAAATCAGTTTTGGAAGAGGGCACAGAGTGGTAGCCAGCCTGATACAGGGAGTGTCTCGAGCTAGCCAGGAAAATCCTGAGGGGAACACAGTGAGGAAATAGCCTTTACACCATCTTCTTTTAAAGAGATGCAAGTGTCCAGATAGAGATCATATGCTTACTGAGATTCAGGTCTTGGTTTCAACTCACAGAGTTAAGATGCAATAAGACCATGCAATTGGTTCTCATATGTCTCAAAGAGGACATGATTTTCTTTCTTTTGAACTGTCTTTGAGTACACCAAAATCAAAGTCTTCAAAAGGACTCTGTAGGGTACTGCATCTGATCCAGGACCAAGACTAAAGTAATATATTCAGATCTTGGGATTTGTTTCTGATCCATATGAAATCTGAAAGCTTTTGATTTGCCAAGCAACATTGTCTGCTGCCCTTGTCTTGGTTTTCACAGCAGGTTCATAGTGATGTATATCATATCTCACATCTGCAGCAGTGAAGTTCAGTAAGTAACCTTTGAATTACCGGACCGTGGCACTGAGGGTCATGGAAGACCAAGTCCTGGCACTTGGCAGAAACTCAAGAGCTTTAAAAGCTACACATTATTAGAGCAACAAAAAGGAGGCTGTGCTGGGTTATGTCATTTAATTTTCAATTTGCTGAAAAAGGGATCAGGCAAGTCAGAAGGCAGCGTAAAATACATTGACCTGTCAACAGACCAGGATGAAGCAACTTCAAATGGGTCCAGTTAAAAAAAGAATAATAAAAAATGCAACCCCACGCACATGAAAATACAAGCAAGATATTCGGAATCTCTTCTTTCCATGAGGTATAGATTTAGGTACCAGATCTTAGCATATGGACAGAATCCTGACTTGGCTGGTGAAGTGTAAAGGCAAATGTTCAGCCAAGCCAGCTCAACTGGATTTTGGTAAGGTGGCTAGGATTGCTTTAATGCTCCAGAGTGGAATGGGCTGCATGAGTGCTTTGATACTGGCTGTATTGCAGACACCATTCTACCTTCCCTGGATGCACTGGGGATGGAGACAGAAAGATAGACAAAGAAACCTAAATGAGAAGCACCATAAAACAATTACTTTCCCGTCTTATTATGGTGGAATGAGATAAGTTCATGCTTGTGGAGGCAAAAAGGGCCTGCATATCTTTGCATACTTTGTACACCAGAGCTTCTAAGACCATGAAACCTCAAAATCTGGAAGCATAAATTTCACCAGCAAGGACCACCCAGGAAACCTTTTTAACTTATAATCAGGCTAACTTTTATTCTCAATGCCACAGTAATTACCAAGAAAAGATTCACATTTCAGTAGCTCATGTGGACTAGTATCCTATGGAGGAGGAGTAGGGTGCCATTAAACATACTGGGTGAAATTTTCAAGAATGCCTAGTGGTTTAGGAGAGTACCTTCAGCAGATTTTCAGCGAATCATATTATTTAACACAGCAGATACTCAACTATCTTTAGGCATGTACAGTTGCTAACTGTAATCCTTAGCAGGATTTTTAAAGGCAAGTCATCTTTACAAATCCAGTGTGTACCTATTTGTAGCATTAGATTTCTAACTCTGTCAGGAAAGAGGCATTTTTAGTCTGGAAATGTTGCTCTAAAGCACTCTGAAATGTCATGCTAAACATCTGTTTTACCAAATTTCTCCTCAAACTCTGATTTTTCCATTGGCAGCCCAAGCTGAAAACATTACAATTTCTACCCATTGAAGTAATTACTATTTCTGTGTTGAAACATAAATGACAAAAATGTACAAGATCTCATTTCCTCCTTCAGTTTAAATACTTGGCAATGAGAATCATATATAAAAAAAAAAAAAAGAAGTCCTGAAATGCTAGTGAAGCTTTAATGAAATGATTCCTATCCATTCACTTGCATACCAGTGGTGGTATGTTAGCCTTTATACCATAGTTCTAGTAATATTATGCCTCACTTTCACGACAATCACTGTGCTGGCATTTAATTACTACTTCTATCTAAAATCGAAGTACCCACACTGTTTACGCTTCACAATTGAGTATTATTTGGATTGCTTTTCTGCCATATGGGGAGTTGAAAAACTCAGACAGATCTGTGAAAAAAGAGATGGGAGTAGGCTGAGTTATCTGTTAGCGTTAGTTGTTGTGTCACTGTCTTTCCTGCCATCACAGGGAAGTCAAGAATATGAGTGGAAGTTCCCAGCTACAGGGCAACGCCAATGTCAGGTTACTGCAGGACCAAGTTCTACCAAAAATGCAGGTACAGCATGACAAATTGAAAAGAAATATGAAAGCACTAGCTTTGGGTGAATTTTAATGTTATTATTGTATTAATCAAATGGCTTCAGGAAACTAGAAACAGAACATTTTAATGCTTTCTTGGAATTTTTTTGAAGAAAAAATAATCAGCCCAAATAAACCAAAGCAAAACCAAACAAAACAAAGCAAAACAAAAAAACTCCCAACCCTAAACTATTTATATGTTTCACTTTTAAGGACAAAAAAACTCTAACCAAACTCCTTCTTTTTCTTTTAAATGTACACAGAAATTCGATGATGTCTGTTCTCTATTATAGAAATGCTTAACTCATGGCAAGCCTCAAAAAAGAAGACTTGAAAAAGCCTGTAAGAAATAAAATTGACTGCAGTTGCCTGCTGGATATCACATCATATATCTCACCAGAAAGAAAAGCCATCAGTTTATCAAAATGTATCTGAAAGGGAGAAGTTGAGTCAGTTCCACATGGCCAGTCCTTCTGACTCTTTAATAGATACATTTTGAAGCATCACTGCAGATAACAGGGCAAGAATTAGTACTAATTTTGTTATGTTTGAACTATGTTTTGGTGCTCCCCAACTTCTTTGGGCTCACAGGAAACAAAATTAGTACAAATACATTACCATGTTAACTGTATGCAAAATCCCATGGACAAATATATCCTTTTACAGACCATCTTCAGAGCAACTGACAAAGATTAAATAATGCTAATAACTCATTATTGCTTCACATTTGTTTCTCTTCTGTTTTTCAAACATTCACCCGCCCCACTTCATAAATCTTTATTATTTATCGCATGCCACATTGGTATTTTTTCTTTCCCACTGTGTCAGTGAAGCTACAAACGTGAACTATTAATTAGCAGGAAGTTTGGCTTTCTGTGCAAACAACTTCATATTAACAATATAGTGACTACATATCTGTCTTTTGCTGTTGCCAAGTCCATGGGATTTGATGCTTGGCTATGTAATTTTTATTTTACATACAGTGTATATATACATACATGTATATATATACACATATACACACACATATATACATATATAGTTATATATGTATACATTCACACACATATAAATATATGTATGCATTGTTTTTTGCAAATGAAATCAGAAAGCAAGCGGAACAAGACTGACCTGACTTACCTGTACTTGGCTCACAGTCAATGAAATCTTCATCATCACTGGAACACTCAGCCGATGAAACGATGTCATCTGTTGTCTGGCATGGAAAGAAATGAAGGAAAAAGAACAGAGGGAAAAAAAAAATTAAGATACTTGCAAGTCAAGAAGGCTGGTACAGAAGCAGCTAAGTACCCTTAAAAAAAAAAAAAGTTTCAGGATTTTCAGAATTTTGGAACTTTTAAAATATTTGTACCAAGCATTCTAGATATGCCTGTGTAACTGCACCCTCCACAGAGCTGGAATCTCCTGTTGGAGCAATAGTACTTATCCTGTTGAGCATTTCAGGTGTGCTCAGGTGTGGTGCTCCTGCCAGGCTGTTTAGTTCAGCCGGTGGACCATGCTGTGCTGTTGAACACAGTTAAGTACAGCAGGCTATGACACCTGCTTGGCTGGCAAAAGGTCCTCCCACAGTCAAAGTATATGAGTCTGGCTGGAACATGCTGGGCTCCTTGACAAACACCAATAACACATAGGGCCAGCCAGAAGGCACTTGCTGAGAGACTTACCATATGAGGCATGTTCAAGCTGAACATGCTTTCTGCAAAGAAAAACATAGACTCAGATAATATGCATCACCCAGGCAGCTAGCAGTACTCTTTGCTGTGTTGCTAGATGCATCACTCTGAGGCACAGCTAGTTCCTGCTCTCCTAATGCACCTCCTCTTGGGCTGGGAATCCTTTGTATTTACCAACATAGTAAATATCTGTGCAACCAGTTTGTTGTACAGTGAGGAACTGCTGCATGTGTCAGGTATGCCCAACATGCAACCTCACCTGCTTGCTTGACAGTTGAACAGGGAAGTGGCTGTGACAGGGATGACAGGCTGGAAAGCCTGGTTCTGAAAGGCTTAAACCTGTCTCTGACTGTTCATGGCCCTCACAGGTTTCAACACATTCCTTTGCATTTCAGCTGGTGATATTTTCTTTCTTTCTTATTTCCCCCCACCCCCCCTGCTGGTCTAATTAACAAGCGGCATGTACTGCAGAATGTTAGAGAGAAGTGTACCAGCATCTTTTCCCAGCAGCATCTCCTGCCTTTAATTGCTGCAATTAGTTGAATTAGTAATGTAGACCATTACGGAGAGTCTATGGCAGCCTCTGGACACAGGTTGTAATGCTCCTGCACACAATACAAAATTACTCCAGCTCAGCAGCCTCAGCTCGAACCACGGCTTCTGCTGAAATTGTCTCCCTTAACTTTTCCTTGCAGAGAGCTGCCTATTCTGCTGAGCAGCAGGATCAGAGGGATGACTCTTGAAACAAAACAACTAAAATGTTCCTGACCAGGCAGGAAGCATTGTTGAAATCCCAGCTCCTCAGGAGCAGGGAGGCTGTACTTCAGTACTCTAGGTGAATATTCCTGGGAATCTCACATCATGACAAGCCTTCCAAATCCTTATTTCTGAAAAAGACTTTCCAGCCTTAAATAAAGTTTCCTTTACATCCCTATGTCTGCTATGGCTATCTCCAACATGATCCCTCTTCTCTTTGTGTAGGTGTTCTGAGGTCTCAACCTTTTCTTTAGTGTCCTGTGGTCCCAGTGATATCAAGTCCCTCTGTCCCCTGCCAGAAGTTCCTTGCTCTCCCTTCTCTGTATTCCAAAAAAAAGCAGAACTGAGCAGTCAGCCAGAAAGATCGGACTGACCTAACATTCCTTCACTCGATTCAGTGGCTTAGAGTGAGCCAAGAAAGAAAAATAAGATCAGCAAACTGGCTTTAAAAGTTTGTCTGTTCAGCGAGAGGAACGCACAAAATAAATAGAAATTTACTTTCTACAATTCTTCTGGTCCTGTCATGTATATTTTATAAAGTATTATTTATTCCAAAAGACACCAAATCACTTTATAATTTATACAAACAGTGATCACATCCTCCAACAGCTGTCCCTGGGTAGAAAGATACTAGTTTTTAATTGCAGCATTGTAATTTAGCCCAATAAGTCAACAAAACTACACTGCAAGAAATATTTTAAACAGGTGAAATGTAGCTAGTGAAACTGGACATTTATATTACAGTTGTCTAAAGTACTTGTAAAAGAATAATTATTTTTGATTTCCAGGTTGAATTTAGAACATACGGATTTTGCTCCTAGTTGAAGATCTGACAACTCACATGTAAGGTCTCATAGAATACTGATAATTTGCTTCAGGCAGGAAATAAACAGAAAAATTACAACAATGTGTGGCTGTCACTCATCAGCTGTTATACTCATCCACTTCCATATTTGCTCACAGAATGATAGAATCATAGATTCACAGAATCATTTGGGGTGGAAGGGACCTTAAAGATCGTCTAGTTCCAACCACCCTGCCATGGGCAGGGACACCTTCCACTAGACCAGGCTGCTCAAAGCCCCATCCAAACTGATCTTGAATACTGCCAGGGATGAGGCATCCACAACTTCTCTGGGCAACCAGTTCCAGTGCCTCACCACCATCACAGGGCTTTAGGCAACATTAACCTAAAATCAGATGCAATAGAATTGATAATGTGATTCAGCATTTGTAAAGAATAAGGCGTTCCTTTATAACTCTTTTTTTTTCTTTTTTCTCCTCTTGCTTATTAGGGACCTCATACGAAACCAGAGAGGTAGCATGCCCAGAAAAAACCTAGAAAATAAAGTTTTAGATGCATTTTGGAAGTGATCAACCAAATTAAAGGTAAAAGCATTCATCCAGAGCTATTAAATACCCTATGCCTAGCTTGGGAAGTCCCTGTCCCGAAAGTATCACTATTTGCATTGCCTTGATCAGGACTCTCTCCTTGCTGCCCTGTGCACAGCCAGGGCCAGCAGCAGGGTGCTGGGTGAGGGTGAGCCTCTGCAGCCTCCCAGCCACTCTCACAGATCCTGAACATGGGGGATGAAGAATTTGGAAGCCAAGATGAGTTCTGTGCAGGATCTGAAAAGTCATGAAGCCTGGTCCTTCTTTATCTTTTTGATCTATTACCCATCTAATTATATTCCCATCTAATTCCATCTTAACAACAGCACATGCAACATATTTATGCTGCACTCTTAGATATATGTTCTAAATTTCCTTCTATAAAAATATGTTGGTTCTGAACAAAGGAGGGCACAGTCAGCCAGACTTGGACAAAACGCAAATGTGAGATGTGCAATACTCATCAACCCTGCCAACTCTGACCCGTATCTGCACTTTTTCATGACTAGTTCCATCCCGATTCTATCAATTAATCTCTGACCTTTTCTCTGATCTCCACTGCATGCTATTTCCCCTGATATTACAGTTTTACTTGATCTGTGATTGCTGTTTGTCCCATACTGCTGATTTTATACATACAAAAATGAGGGTTCGAAAAAGAGAAAAACCTCCAAAAGTGGTGTTAGACTTAAGTCAAGGTCATTAACGAGCTCTCTAGAAACCACAGAAAAGATAAGTACACTAATCTGTCTTGCCATTTCCTATCTTGTATTTCTGATCTCAGTACTTTCCATCACAATTCATCATTAACCTATTTTCTAGTCCCATCACGTATTGGTTTTCCATGCACCTTCCACTCAAAATCAACATCTGAATCATCCTGGAGGAATAAAGCTATTTCAGTGGGAAACAGCAGCAAATTCCCGACCACAGAAACCTCCAGAAGACCATAACTTCTTGTAACTGGAATCTGTACCTTTCAAAACACTCCTGGAGTTAAGAACTTTCACTGGATGATTATTGATCTTGCTGCTTCCACAAGACAGGAGAGGCAAGTGAACAGCGACCCTAGAAACCTCTCCACCAAGATAATTTCTTCTCATCATGAGCGGCTCACTCTGTGAGGCAGTAAGCAAAACCAGCTATTCTGTTTCTGGTACCCTTTCCCCATTTTTGAAATTGGGTCGATTATACTCACCCGTTGCCCCCAGGGGATGTAAACGGATTAATTCTTTAATGTCTGCCAGGTGATCTAGAGATGGCAAATGCTAAACATTCTTATGTACGGGTACCATGATAGTAATGAAACTTCTCCATATACTATGATGGAAATGATGTTTGTGTTTTCGTTGGAAAGAATATGAGAGAGAAAATATTTTTCTATTCCATATATTAGCTAAACTCTATATTAAAAATAATAATTCATACCATACTATTTTAAAATATGTATTTCTTTTTTAAAGAATCCCAGCTTTGAAATTACTTGGCCCTGTATTAAAGGCCATAAAACTAAAGATAGGTATTATAATAACTTTCAATAAAATTTCTCTCTGGCAGGAAGCCTTTTTATTCCTTCCTCTGAAAGATTTTTTATGGCATTTATATTATTATTTTTTTCCTCTCCCTCTCTCCAGTGTTTAATGAAATTGCCTTGGAATAAAACCAAGGTAGGAGAAAGTGCTAAACTCTGAGTCCACCCTGGAGGATTTATGGGCATATTTACCTCCAAATTCTTTCAATTTCACTGAATTGGCTTCCCATTCCTCTCCATGAATTATTAGTTCTGTAATGACCTCCTCCCAATTATTCATTCTAAGGGCTTCTTCAATCTTGCCACGGTGATGGTTCTACATCTTTGTTCATTATACTGTACTTACTGGTGTGGGATGTAAAGTGCAACGAAAGTTGGGATGGCATGGCAAGACCTGCACAAGATGACTCCATTCCTGTCCAATCTTCCAAGTGCTCAAAGCCCTAATTTATGTGTCAGATCCAAAACCTTTGCCCTTTTGTTCTACACAAAATGGCAGGTGCTGAATCTTCCTTTTCCCAACAGCAAAGTTCTTTTCTGAGATCTTGCTCTTTGGGTGCACCATTATTTGATAAAGATTAAGCAAGCAGGGTAAAATAAGTCCTGTCACAGAACAGCTTTATGAAATTATAAATAACGCACTCAAGAATGATGGAGTTCTCACTTCTAGTGGGAGGGAAAAGACAAGAACGCATAAATTCAGACCCCAGACAAACTCCTCCAGAAGTACATACTTGCTAGTTGCTTCACTTGGTGAAGTGGGATAGCCTTTTGCTTGAAACTCATCTGCACACTGTACACATTACTTCCAATTCAACGCTATTATTTGAAAAGTAAGTTTAAATGCTTTGTTGCAAAAGAAGTGTAATCTTTGCCACTAAGGAATCACAATTCACAATCTTTCTTGAAATATGACCACCACAAAATACCAGGCACAAATAACTTCCCAACAGTGGAGAAATACATTTGTATTAATCTAGGCAGTCCATTTGCCTTTCACACCTAAGATGTTCAGAGCTGAAACTCAACAAACTTTTCTTAAATCCAACCACTTGACTTCTTCCACTTCTCCTATAATGCTGTATTTTCTCAATATTTCAAATTTATTATGGGATATGGACAATGTACTTGTCTTCTATATGCATAGAATGTATGCATATCTTCTATACGCATAGAATGAATGCATATCTTCTATACGCATACAGTATGAATACCACCCCAGAATGACCTTTTCTCTGATCTCCACTGCATGCTATTTCCCCTGATATTACAGTTTTACTTGATCTGTGATTGCTGTTTGTCCCATACTGCTGATTTTATACATACAAAAATGAGGGTTCGAAAAAGAGAAAAACCTCCAAAAGTGGTGTTAGACTTAAGTCAAGGTCGTTAACGAGCTCTCTAGAAACCATGTTTATTGGCAAAGAACAGGCTCAAGACAGTTGCTGCCTTGCCAAAAGAAGATAGCAGAGGAAGTGTCTGTCTCATTAGGTGTCATTTCTAGCTTGAATACCTCAACCTTTTGTACTTTGATAACCGGGCTTTTTAAAGAACTTGCATTCTGTTCACACTAATTAAATCACCTGTCCTTTCTGCACCTTATATTTTTTTTTTCTCACCTTCTATTTGATCTTTATTTGCAAAATACCCTGGAGTTCATTACAGTGTAGCAGACCTGAGAGGCTCAGCCTAGACAATTTCAAGCTACTACATACAGATAGAAAGAATTTGCATACAAATGGGAAAATATTAGAAATGTTGTGAAAATCATAATGAGGTATTATAAAAGAAGCTGCAATTTGGGATGGCATAAAATTTTAAGGGGAGTCCTGGATATACTATCTGTTGCTAAAAGGTATTAATCTTCTCCAACTCCTTAGCACTGGATAGTACAACATGTATTTTCTTATCATGGCACAGACACAAAGATGTCCAAGTCCTTCGCATCACGCACACTGAGCTAAGGTTGTGTCTGCCTCTGCAGAGGCAAGGCATCAAAGAACATGAAACTACTAATTTTTCCTCATATAGCTCATTTGAGGTGAATACAAAAACCAGAGGACCAAATCCTCTGTTGGTTTAAATTGGCATTGATTTCAACCAGGCTACATAATTTACAGCAAGAGTGCATAGATCATTACGTTTAGTTTTGGAGAATTCAATGTCAAAAGACTTACAGTAACTGAAGGCAATTCAGAGAAAAGACACAGAAAAGATGAAAGAACTGGAGAGATGTATGAATAGTACAGGCTTAGCAAAACTAAACATCAGAGCTTCATTTATCAAGGACTAAAATGTATACAAGTGTCACAAGGATATAATAAATATCAAGAAGGTAGATGAGCTATTTAGGGTGTTTCAAAAAAGAAGTGGATAAAATGAAAATAAAAGAAAAATTAGGATTACTTTCAGCAAGAAAAATCTTAATAGTAATCTTTATTAACTATGGAGAAGTCTTCCCAAGGAAACGCCAGAAGCCACCAGTACTGAAATTAAGCCATTCATGTATGTATATCATTAGTGTATACATCCTAGTGGGGAAGAACTCACTCCACCAAGCTTCAGTCCAATCTAATTAATTCTAAATTAATTCAGTGTTTGCATCCTTTCCATCACTATGTAATAGAAACACATCATATGCATTCCCCTCTGTCATTCCAAAGCAGGCAGTAAAGCGATCCAGCACAGCCTTTTAGCTGGTTGTGCTCAGAGCAAGAAGGTATCATTGCTGTAGACCTGTTCAGCCCATGGGAACAAATCCAGGTTATGTTCCCAGGACCATGACTAGCCAGGAGCTGGTAAGTAACCAGCAGGCATGTACCCTTCGACAGTAGCCCAGCAAAAGTGCATTTCCTGGCTGAGTGTTCCTGGCTGGAGATAAAAGCTGATTTGCTGTCAAATTATATCATTAAGTGGGGATCATGAGAGAGCTACCCCTTAACAAAATCAGCCATTTGTCCATTACTGTGGCAGACAAGAAATTAAGTAACTAGCCAGTTAAATAAGAGAAGGCAAAAAATAATCCCCCCAATTGTGTGTCAATCTAGAGTCATGGGCAGTCATGTTTAAAAAGAGCCTTGAAAGCTGAATTAGTCTTTTGAAAACAAAAAAGTCTGTCTCCATAGAATCAATAGTGCATTAAGACTGTAAAGTCTTTCTCTTCTTGACCAGGTTTGATGCCAAATTTCAGGGACTTTGTTCTGACCCTAAGTTGTGCAAAGATTATGGGGAAAAATTATGTTTCTGCCTTTTGTCTCCGTCTGCTGGCAGTGGTAAAGGTGATGATGTTGCGAGGGAGTGGGAACAGGGAGACAAAGAGAAGAGAGGGCAGAGAAAGAAGGGAGGGCAAAGAAAGGAAAAAGGGAAGTGGGAAGGATTAATCTGCCCATTGTTCAAGACATTGTGACAGGGGAAAGAGGAGTATTGAACCACAGCAGCTTAACCGAACTTCAGTGTACCTTCCCAAAAGCAGAGGAATGTAATGCTACGTGGTGTTTTGCTGATAAGCAAATCCTTCTAAATCCTTTCAATTTATCTCTTGGCCTGAAGAAACTACATACTATTTAGGAGCTAAAAAAAAAAAAAAAAAAAAATTAATTTCCAGGAATCTAGATTGGTTGGTTATTGATTACATATGCACACAGAGTCACTTGTTTTTCTGTTTCTTTCCTGGTAGAACAGTGCTCCTTTCATCTTGATCTGGCAAAGGATCAACTGGCAAGTCTTCTTCCAAACTACTCAGTGCAACCCTCAAGATTTGCAAAAGTTCTGAACTAGACTGTAAAATACAATTTTTTGGCTTAAACACAGAAGATGAAGCTTTGGCATGAGAGGAGACTCTTTTCTGCCCTTTATCAACCTATTGCTCCTTTCTACATGCATTTGCTTGCTTCCAAAGAAGTATCTTGAAGATGAAAGTTGTGTCTCTATACATTGAAGTAATCATCTGAATATAGTGCCTCTTGGAGTTTCAGAGGGGTAGAATTTTCACACTGAGTGTCCTTTTTCACCATTTGATATAGCTTTTTCACCTTTCCTATTATATTTTTATTTCTTATTGAGACAAACCTGTCACTTGAAACAGAAAGCAACGGCCCTGTTTAAGCATAACCCCAGTTATGCAAATGGTGGTGATGCAGCTGAAGACTCCATAAGAAAGGTACACTTGGTGTACCCGTCATGACCTAAAGTAATGAAATAGCTTAATCCTAAAAATTAAGCCATTATAGCAGAACCCAAAAGAACTCCCACTCTGAAACCGGTGAGAGCTGCAGTAAGGACAAAACTGAAATTCAGGCTCTGCTCAGGAGTCTGACTTCCTGAAAATCATGTCAATCTATCTACACAGTGTTGGTTTCCAATGCATTTCCAATAATCTTCAAATGGAAGATACTTATTTTAGGAAATGCTCTGGAAATAGTTTGAGTTGTCTCCCCTGTGCCATGATCCCCCTCAGAAGAACTGAAAACCAGACAAATGCACTGGGCAGCACAGACTTCAACTTACCCCACTTCTCAGCATCTGCTTAAAAGCAGCACTCAGGAAGCAAAAGCTGAATAAAGATTCTCAGAGATGTGTAGGAAAAAGCCAGCTTATTGCCAGAATTTAGCATCCTGACGGCATGGATCCTAGCCCTATGGCCACAGTCTGATCTGTTAAACTGCCATAGAGAAAATTTCATTAATATGTTGGGCTATGAACAATACGTGCTGAACACCTACTTCACCAGCAGAAGGGCAGGACAGACAACTGAGGAACAGTAACTTCTTAAATTGCCCTAGTCCAAATTGCCAAGGACATTGAATCACAGCCCTCATGTTACTTGATTTTACATTCCTGATATTCTCATAAATTCACTGTCCTTTTCTCATATTTATACTGCTATAAAATGGGAAGAAAACAACCTCTCTGCTTACTTGGCATAAAATCAGGCTTTAGTAAACATTTTACACTCTCAAACCAAAGCTTAAGTAAAGAAAAATCCTTTACATTTAGTAAAGGAGACCCTATGTTTCAGAAAGTTAGAGACTCGAATGATTGGAGATGAATCAGCTGCCCTTTGAAGACTCAGCCTCTAGTAAGAATAAATGGGTTTTCTTTGCGTGCTCGCTTGCACTTAATAACTGTGTCAGAAGAATATTTTTCATTTACACTTTGCTCCTTTGCGGGAAATCAATATGTCGTTTGCTGGCATTTTCTCCTGGACATCTTTATTTAGCTTGTCTTTTCTTCCTCAGAGGGGAGAGAGTTGTATTTGATTTTGTTCTATTATTGATTGGATCACTCTGAGCAAGAAATAAATAACTAAGTACAGCATAGTAGCTTTAATGATATCTCTTAAGCCACAAAATCTGCACACCATGTTGCATTCCCCCCAACACATGATTTAAAAGAAACAAATCTGTAAATTAAGGTTACTATGTAGCAAAGAGGCAGTCACATACGCAATTTAACTGGCATTTCTATTTATGTGCTCATTAGTAAAACTATAAAAGTCCTGTTTCTTTTTTTAAAGCAGTACTCCTATTGCTGTAGTACCTAGTTCCGGGATCTCATAATCTCTTACAAATGATGCTTAATGAGAAATCAGAGATATGGCAGATCTGCTTCCAGCAGACATCTTTCTCTAGAGAAGACTTGAGCATGTTCACATATTTATCACTGATGGCAAGAGACAGTATGGACTAATATTGTCGCATGACATCCTTGTCTCTAAACTGGAGAGACATCAATTTGATGAATGGACCACTCAGTGGATAAAGAATTGGCTGGATGGCTGCACATAGAGAGTTGTGGTCAATGGCTCAATGTCCAACTGAAGACCCGTAACGAGTGGTGTCCCTCAGGGGTTGGTGTTGGGACTGACCCTGTTCAACATCTTTGTCGGTGACATAGACAATGGAATTGAGTGCGCTCTCAGCAAGTTTGCTGACGACACCAAGCTGCGTGGCTCGGTTGATACGCTGGAGGGAAGGGATGCCATCCAGAGGGACCTGGACATGCTTGTGAGGTGGGCTGATGCCAACCTCATGAAGTTTAACCAAGCCAAGTGCAAGGTCCTACACCTGGGTTGGGGCAATCCTAGGCACAGATACAGGTTGGGCAGAGAAGAGATTCAGAGCAGCCCTGAGGAGAAGGACTTGGGGGTGGTGGTTGATGGAAGCTTGACATGAGCCAGCTCCAGTGTGTGCTTGCAGCCCAGAAACCAACTGTATCCTGGGCTGCCTCAAATGAAGCGTGACCAGCAGGTCAAAGGGTCAAAGGAGGTGATCCTTACCATCTTCTCTGCTCTTGTGAGACCTCATGTACAGTTCTGGTGTTCTCAACATAAAAAGGACATGGAGCTGTGGGAGCAAGTCCATAGGAGGGCCATGAGGATGATCGGGGGGCTTGAGCACCTTCCATATGAAGACAGGCTGAGAAAGTTGGGGCTGTTCATCCTGGAGAAGAGAAGACTGCGTGGAGACCTTGTAGTAGCCTTCCAATATCTGAAGAGGGCCTACAAGTATGTCGGAGAAGGATTCTTCATCAGGGACTGTAGCAATAGGACAAGGGGTAATGGCTTTAAACTTCAACTGGGGAACTGCAGGTTAGATATAAGGAAGTTCTTTACTGTGAGGGTGGTGAGGCACTGGAACAGGTTGTCCAAAGAAGTGGTAAATGCTCCATCCCTGGCAGTGTTCAAGATCAGGCTGGACAGAGCCTTGGGTGACATGGTCTAGTGTGAGGTGTCCCTGCCTATGGCAGGGGGGTTGGAACTAGATGATCTTAAGGTCCTTTCCAACCCAAACCATGCTGTGATTCTATGACTCCGTAATAGATTGCACCTGATCTGCAAAATCCCAGTGCAGCAAACAATGGTGGAGTGGCCCTGGCTGCACCGAAGTGCCATGTCAGCCACAGCATCCCACTCCACATCAAAAGGTATATGACCAGTAAGCCAATCCTGGGGGTGACAGTAATCCCCGATATTTTATTTTAATTGGGTAGTTCTTCGCCTCCTCCCGTACTTGTCTCTTAATTTCTCCTACTCATTATTACATAGGCCACAGACAGTTGGCATATGCAACAGTAAGTTTCATAAAGGAGAAAATACCCCGTTCTATGGTCCAAGCTATGGCACTTAAAATCTAAAGTGACAGGGTATGCTATTCATAAAGTAACAATAAACATAATCACTCTGAATAAATGTTCCTTAGAACAACTTCTGCAATTATTGTAAGTACCTCTGAGTCCAGTAAGATAAACAACTATCTTTGAATATTTGCATTAATGCACTAGACTACTTTTTCCAAACAAATATTCCTCTTTCTCTCCAAACATTAACACACACTTAGAAAATGGCATTTAAATACTGTTACTCACAAGATTCACACATCAGCTTACAAGGGGAATGGTTTGCCACACACATTTAAATGCAGAATAAACTTAACACAGGGCAAATAAATGCAGAATTAACCTTGGTCCACTAGGTACATGTCAGAACCTAGAACTGCTCCTTGAATAACATTATAGACAGATCAGTTAACAAAGGGAAATAGCCACTGAATTCCTTTGTGGAAGTATATATACAACATATCTGTTAAAAAACGCCATAAACAGTTTTTGTTTATGAACAATAAGAAAGTTCACAAGCACGAAGAAAGTCCCAAAGGTCACAGATTTCCGAGGAAGAGTCACAGCCTCTTAACACAAGTCCATCCTTCCACTCTTAGTATAGGATATAAACATGGCCAAATCTAATAAAAATGAAGCTATTCAGTTCTAGACATCCTTTCATCGAGGAATACTTCTGCCAAATGTCTGATGCTTAAAAATCATGTTTTTCTATAGCTAACTTTTTTTTTCATTCCTTTTGAAATGTGAATATACTAACAACTTCACTAAAGGGATATGGAACTGACTTCACAGCACATACAACCAAAAACGAGCTAACAAAAAAGCAGAGCAGCAACCCAAATCAGTCCCACCACCACCAGGAATCACAGAGGAAAACTTAGGAAAGGTAGAGACAGAAGTTTGTCCATTCTTCTCCAATCCTAACTTAAACAAGGAGAGATCTCTACAAAATATGCCCATCAAACATATATCCATAAAGTAAAAAAAACATACTTGATCCATCAAGTATTGATGAAGCCAGGTAAACTTCAACCTCCTGAGCCTACAAACATAACAAATGCCTCCTGGGATCCTATTAAATTTGAACTGAACTTCACTTAAATGCCACATCAAGTGGTCCAAGCTGCAAACGGTTGTCATGCAAGAAAATTCTGCCATTGAGTAGGCAGACTCCCATGCACAACAAACATGGTGAACACTTATCCCTGCTGGGTTTCTCTGCAGCCCTTGCCTAATCAGAACATTTGCTCTCCATGATGGATAAGAGGCCATTTTCCTTGCTTGTTTATTTAGCTCTCTATTGTGTTTGATTAACTGTAGCAAAGGCAAATCAATCTTCTGTGTTTGTGTAAAATGAAAAAAACAGAACAAAGTTAGCTTTAATGGCCCAATATATGCTCAGCTGGAATGCACTTACTGAGCAAGTGAGTTAGACAAAGGAATTCAGGCAGCTTTAAACACCACTGGGAACATGCTGAGATCATATATACTTCTACCTGTTTAAAGGAAAAAACCCAAACCCACCCAAAACCCAGTGAAGATGCTTTCTGTTATTCTGTAATTCTGTGTATAAAGGCATCAAGTACTACATTTTTCTCTTGCATCCTTCAGATTTCCATGGCCAGAGCTGGGAGATGATAGGGAACAAGTATCCAAAGGAGCATTGTCAGAAGGAGAAGACATGAAGATTTAAACCCATGAGAATACTTCCCCCACCGTCAGTAAACTTGTGTCTAAACTCAGATTTGTTGTAACATTTTTGACATCAATAACCTCTCATAAGGATTGTAAGATAGCATGAAATTCATGACCAGTATGAAATGAAGAGGTTTCTGCATAATGAATTTGCATGAGACACCATTGCAAGTTAGCACCCTCAGAAAATCTTTCTCTCATATATTCGAATTATAGTGTTGACAACAGTGGAAATCACAAAAGAAACTGTGCTTGATTTTATGCAATACCGATTAAAAGCCTTTAGTAACACACAGAAATACTCAGACCTTCCAGACCATGGGAGCAAAGCATTAGCCTACAAAGAATTTAACCTCAGTCCTAGAAATGCATAAAACAGGACAGTTTGATCACGACAGAACCAAACTGTAGCAAAAGGTATTTGTCCCCATATTTGAAGTACTCCAGTCCCTGAATACATAGATAAAAAAGTGCGCATAGGTTTCGTGCTACATTAGTTTTGGCCTTTTAACAAGAATTTTAAAAAGCAGAAAGAATCTAACTATCCCTGTTCTAACATAAAATTTGACGTTCCTCCTTTGCTAGAACAGCTATTGCAACAGCTTCGGGATGATGGTATGTGTCTAGTCTCTCCTGGGAGGAAACAAGTTTACTTCCCCTTAAAATTTCTTTCTCTATGGTATCATTATTATAGCTTCACTTGTACTATCCAGAAACAAATCATAGAAGCCATTGGCATTAAAAGGTGGTGCCTTCTGGCATTTTTACCACTTAATTTAACCACTTAATTCAGACTTTGGCTGTACCCACACTAGAGAGCTTCCTGGCCATGCCAGCATATCCAAGCTGGCAGAGCTGTTACCTTTAGATCCAGCAATGCTGACGGAAGTAGGGGTTTTGCTGGTAGTTACACCACCTCTGACTATTTATTGCAAGCTAAGCTGACAAAAGTTGTCATAGTTATATCCATATCAGACTTCTGACAGGCAGCAGCATGTAAAATCAAAGCATGTGCATTTTTGCAGTCTGGGGCACTGCAGCAGCATTGACAGAGCTTTGGAGCATAGCACTGTGTTACTCTGAAATGCTTCAGAGAGCTGAATGGTTTTTAAAGAATACTGTAATTGTCTCCACAGTTGTTAGTAGGTATATAGCTTAAGTCAGGAATTTTCAAGAAGATTGCACTCAGTGGGGTGGGTTATTTTGGTTTTTTTTTGATTCAGAGATCTCAAGGTCAGAAGGGTGCATCATTTTCACCTACTCTGGTCTCCTGTTCTACACAACTTTGGAATTACACAAAGAGACAAGTGCCAGGATAACTCTGCCACTGATTTGTAACGACCCTTGACAGGGCAGCTAAACTGTCACCACACCATGGCTTCATTTTTAAGGTAGAGAAGATGCTCTTTGTAGCAAATGCTCATATGTGGCTGTGAGACTACTTGGAGGAGAGTGCTGTGCAAAGCATCAGAAGGAAGATACCATGATTGTATCCAATTTTTTTATATTTTGTGAGCAAGAAAGACTCACAGTCAAAATGGAACTCCCATGTGGACTGTAACAAAATGTTACATGGGGTTGAGGTAGAAGTGAGGAATTAAATAAAGTACTGGAAATGACTGCACCATCCTACAGACTGGGACTCCTGTGTAAGAAGGAAAAGAACTTCCTGCAAATTCTCTTAATCAGTGGAGTAAACCTGCGGTGCACATCTACAGAAGTAAGCGGCAGCAGAGCTTAACACCATTCATCACCAAAGGCAAATAACGCTCTGAAAAACAGGCGTGCCACAATGGACTACCAATACTCATCCCATCAGAAAGCAAACCCTGCTTTCAGACAGAAAGCACAGCTTTTTCAACAGGTGCAGAGAAATGCTCTGTAACCTCTATACCAGGCAGCTTTGAACCTCGGCACCTCATAGGTAGTGGAACAAATTGCCTGGCTGGTCCCAGGATATCCCTTGTACCTAAGTCTCCCACTTACCCACAATGTGCAAATGATCGAAACAAATGCTACAATCTGACACCATGGAGCTCTCAACAGCTGTCAACTCATTAAGTTCTATTCACTGGCTTCCCCCCTCCTTGCCAGCGAATTACATAAATTGCTTTTTAGCTGCCAGGTTTTCCCTTTGCCCGAAACCAGTTTGCACTGAGCATGTTTAAGTCCATTGGTTGTCTTTTTTTTTTTTTTTTTTTTTTTTTAATGCATTTATTCCCTTCCCGTTGGTGATTTGCCTTGCTTTGCAACGGTTTGAATGGGCTGCAGGATAATGTTTCATTATCAAGCTGCAACTGGAAATGAATATTTTATATCAGCTGAACAGAGGTTTGGCTGTAAATGACTATATCCTAATTAAACAAAACAAAAGGAAGACAGAAGAAAAAATTAATTTAATTAATGATACATTGATGCAATTTACAGACAAAGGCCTTTCCATTTAGAACGGAATTCCTGCAATGTGAATTTTATAGAAAGAATCGGAGGTTTACTACCTTTTTCTTGATTTATCTAGTGATGTTTCTTATATTTCATTTTTGCCCTTTTCAGCCTCTTTAAAATGCCTGAAGGGATGGCTGGTATCCATCCATCCAAAGTCACAGATGCAAGTGCTCCAAATGCAAATATATACTTGTAACGACTGTGCATTAAGAACATGTGAAAATAGAGCATAAGTGTAGTCATGCTAGCTCAAACTCCATCTAAGCCTTGATTCCTGCCTCTCGCATTAGCCCATTATTTACGTTTGTTGGTAAGAAAGAGCAAACATAAGAGAAACATGGAGAAGTACTTTTCTCTCACATAAGCTAATTGAAGTGGCAAGTATCAGTTAGGAAGTGGTTATACCTACATCTTTATGCTGCATAGATTTTGTATTTCATAGGTCTTAATGGGATTTTCTACCACAAACTGGCATATTAGCTTTTAAAATCTACTTTTTTTTCTACAATACTGCATGGCAGTGAGTTCCACATTTTGTACAA
Source organism: Nestor notabilis (assembly GCF_000696875.1). Classification (NCBI taxonomy): domain Eukaryota; kingdom Metazoa; phylum Chordata; class Aves; order Psittaciformes; family Psittacidae; genus Nestor; species Nestor notabilis. The sequence continues at coordinate 52,650 of NW_009930660.1, forward strand.
AAGTACTTCCTCCTGTTTGAGCTCAGCCTGATGCTATTTCATTTCACTGCTCAGTCTTTGTTGCACGAGAAATAGTGAGCAGTCTTTCCGTAGTTGCAATTTCTCTGCATCACTTTTATTTGAGAGACCTCTGTTACCTTGGTTGCTGATTTTTCAGCCTGAAGAATGTCAGCCTATTTAACCTCTCCTCATGCAGTAACCACTGCATATCCTTGATGATCCCTGCTAATCTCTTCTGAAGCTTGTTTGTTTGTCACAGATCACTTTTTTGAGAGCTGATGGCCAAAACTGATTGCAGTGCAGAAGGCAAAGCACAATACAGATTTACGCAGTGGCACAATGATATCTTCAGTTTGTTTGTTTGGTTTTTCCTAATAATTTCTAAATTTGTTTTACTTTCTTGAATGTGAATACATGTCCAAGAGTAACCAAATCTGGGCATTTGTCAGCATATAAATTTATTTTCAATGTTCAGTGTGGTTAAGCACATACGCAAACCAGTACCCAGTAATGCATTTCTTCTGTTACAACCGCAGTTTCCAACATTTTTTAATTAAAGGCCCTATAACAGGAGGAATTTATTGATTCTTGAGATGCTTCAGAGGGCCATCTATTGAATTGCATGTGACAGTGGGATCTACAAGTAAGTGATAAAGCATTTGGGAGGATGCTGGTTAAGTCCAACAAGCTAACACCTTTCCAACATTGCAGAAGGCACCTGAGTAAGCCCTTGCCTGTCAGGTTCACAGTGTCAGAGGGCAATGCACTGCAATATGGCGTCATTCAAAATAGACTGCAGGAATCCTATCGATGCACACAAGATGAGTAATAGAGTGAAGACACAATATTTAAATTAGAATGTGGAATGTGTACCTATACATTTCAGAAGTGGGGCCAAACTGTAGAATTTGCTTCAACCTGCCACCTTATCCCTTTTTGCTGGTAAATGTTCATTATACTGTGTATGTTATAGAGTAAATCAGGCTTAAATATAATGTCAAAATGCTGAATCAAATTAGAAGATGAGAATAGCCCTGAACTGTATAAAAACCACAGCTGTACTTTACAGCCCTCAAGTCAAAAAGGGAAAAACTATGGTATATATTTTCCCACAATAATCTCTTTTCCTCAAGCCATTTGTATCATTTTGGGTGATCATGACATTTCATTCTGGAGTGGACTCTACTATGCATTGTGGATCAGTGATGAAAGCAGTTTTAAGGAAACTGCTCTCGTTTAAAGTTAGTGAGGGCAAAGAGAATGCACACAAATCCAAACCCCACCCCTTCTTCTTTTAGACTCTGAGGAAAGCTGAGTGGCTTTTTAATACCAGCAAAGATACTGATCTTGACTCAAACACAGTATTTTAAATTTGCAGGGGAAAGCTTTCTTTAAAATCCACATTATCAGAGAACACAGAGCTTGTATGTGAAGATACAACAGCTATTACCTGAATTTTAACAATAATGATATTACCCACAGCTTCTAGCCAGGTCAGGCTCCTGTTATTTAGAAAATGCAGTAGCAACAGGATGAAAAAGACACTGTTCCAAGCACTGCTGTTCAGGCAAACAAGCAACATATTTAATACAGCAGAGAAGGGAATAACAGCACAGTTTTATGACAAATGATGATGCTAAAGCATTAGCTTTTGTTCTATGCTGGAACAAGCCCAAATATCCTTTAAAAACCATTTCAGAAAAGGAATTAGATCAGTGCCAGCTTTCAAATAATTTATTTTTTCTTTTATTTGCACCTAAATTTCAGACTTACCATTCATGCATGTACGACACTAAAGAGCCCACAGGACACCTTAAAGGGTGTAGGCCCTTGAAAGAGTTAACCCTGCAAAAAGGATCCAGGCTTGACATCCATGCTTTGAATAGTTAAAAGCAGAGGATTTCTTCCTGGATTTTGCTGAATCAGGTGCACAAGAACAAGAAACTATAGCATCTCCTTCCAGGAGCAGGGACTTGATTGTGACCTGCCATGGTGATGGAGCCTCTTACCCTCCAGAACATACGCTATCCTTTACACCCCCAATTCCCATGCAGATACCTTGGGAAGGGCATGACATGGTCAGAGGGTAATGTGAATGATGGCAGGAAGACAGCTTTAAGAAATACCACCTATAGCCAAGATTATTGAAGGTGAGGAGGAAGCATGGGCAAAGCAAGAATGTTTGCTTGAACACAGATTCTTTAATCTCGTTAGCCTGGGAGATTTTCAAAGAAGCTAACAAAGGCAGAGTTTACGAAAAGAGTGAGTTAGTGCAGGGTTAGCACTAACTGAGGCTATAACTTAATAATCTACAAAATAACACTGCCAAAGATTACACTCTTATGCTTTCCCGGCCCTCTGACAAGAACAACTTCAGGAAAAAAAAAAAAAAAAGAGAAAGAGAGCGAACAAAAATGTAATTGCCTGCCTATCAGCTCCACTATCATAATTACTTTCAAACTCTGACATGGATTGAATCAGATGAACACCAAATCAATTTTTGCAGCCAGCAATCAGTGCATTCTTAACTCATAAATTAAAATGTCACTGGTAGAGTGAGTGCAAAATAATAGCTGTTTCACTATTTTACATTGCAGAGAGATCAACTTCCTTCTTTTTTCCTTTTATTTGTGACTGAGTGTTGCTTTTATGTCCTTAAGCACTGTACAGTACATTGCACTGTACAGTACATTACACTCATCTAATTCAAACCAAAGTTTGCACAGCTGGATGCCACACATGAAAACTTAAGAAATTATACAGTAGCTATAGAGTGGGGTAGTGTTATCCCCCTGGGTATCCAGAGCTCTGTTCTAGATGTGGGGAGATGGTGGCAAAAATTTTTCTCCTGTATCTGCACTTCATGTAGTGTTGGGAATTTGCCAGCTTCACACAGCTCTGGGAGAGGAAATGCCTTAAGGCTTCACTCCACTGTCTTACCCTTCATTTCTTTCTGCATGTCTGACCTGCAGTGAACCTCCTCAGGCTGAAGTGAGTAGAGGCTCCCTGATACTATGAAAAAAAAAATAAGTCCTGAAACTGATTGTTGTCATTTCTTTGAGGACTAAAGTGATCAGATTAAACTGATGAGCCAGTACCATATGTTGAAACCTGACCCATACTAATAAAGTGCTTAATTTCATATTACCTTCTGTGCCTCATTTCTGAGTCTGAGTAGGAATAATTTAATGGGCCATTTTTTGCCCAGTTAACTTGCCTATCATTTCTCACTCTCTACTTCAAACCACAAGGTCTGCAGCTGAGGGGCACAGCACCAGCATGATGAGCTTACCTCTCAAGTAACTAGAGATACCTTCTTATTTTCTCCTTTTTAGGGGCTTTTGCTATTTATGTGTACATTAAGTTCACTTTTTTTTTTTTCTCATTTTAAGTGTATTGCCTAATCTTTAGCTAATGATTGGGATAATTTTTCCTCACATAATGTGACTAGTCAAGCCTCAAGTTTCCTGTTTGTGCTCTGACTAGCTCTAATATCATACTTACTTTCCAAAAACTTCAAGCATCTTCTTCTCCCATCTATCCCAGCTGGAAAGGAGCTGTGAAGACCAACACTGGCTGAACTCCTAATTGCTCCGGAATTCTGCTCCAAGGTTTCACCTCCAGATACCACTGAACAAGGCATCCAGCTATACTGAACAAGGAAATCCAGCTAATAGTTTTTAACACATTTCTGTAACAGCCAATGCCAGTATTGAGACTTTTGCCTCAAGAAATAGGTTCAAAGAGCTCAGGATTTTTCTTCTGTTTTTTTTTTTTGTTTTTTTTTTTTTTTTTTAGTAACCTTCAGAAGCTAAGCTATAAACTTATTGAAACCTGAATATAAAATACTTCCTTATTTAGTAAAAATAGGTGTGCCTATCACTTAAATCCAACCAGCAGCCAGTATATAGGATTTCTGGAGAGCTGAATTTAGAAGTCTCCTTTCTTCCTGACAGTTTATTACCTCTCTGGTTCAGAAACAGAAATTTCATTTTAAATGTAACGGCTGACTCTGCCTGATCAGTGGGGTAATCTGACCTCATATGATGTGACTAGACAAATGAGCAAAATGTCTCATCTTGTTTATCAATAAGTTGTCTGCTACTGTCTGACACTGGCAGCTATGCACCTCTTTGTATGAGCCTCTTGCTCAGCTGCGCCACCTTAAAGCTGACAACTGATTGCACTGAAGCTCAGCAGAGCTGTGAGACGCTCTTGTATCTCCAGTATTGTCCTGGTAAAACGGCAGTAGGTGCAGACTCATAATGTACACAAATCACACAAAAATAAGAAGAAACAGTGAGGGTGTAAGAGCTAGTACTCTGCTACTTCTGTTCCACACCCCATAAAGCCAACAATAAACTTATTCTCCTGGACTTCTTCATCCACAGGAATCCCCTTTTGGGTAGGAACCCACTTCTAACTTCCAGCCATAGCTTATTCACAGCAGGGTACTGGCCATTTTGGGCCATGCAATGCTTTAGGTTAAATAAATATTTTTGCAGCCTCCTCTTTGTAAACACAGTACAGTTTCAGAGGGCAACCATACCTCCTTTATTCCTTTAGTATGCAAACTAAAGAAGCTAAATTGTAACAAGTCTCTTCTCCTGACACTGACTCCCCATTCCATACTTCATCCTTCAAAACCTCTGTTTCTCTACCAAGTCCTACCAGTCAGCGGAACAGGAGCAGATACACTTTGAACCAGAACTGAGCAAACTCAGAGGAAGAAATTTTTTATGAAATACTTTAAAGAACAAACCTGCTGTAGTAAAATGATGGGTAGTTAAGAGGTTTAAGAGGTCTTTACTTCCACAAGTAAAGGAATGCATCTGATTATGTTCTGTTAGACAGAAAAACAGGTTTGCTACCAGACTTAATGATGTTGGTATTCAGGTACTAGCAAAAAAGTTGAAACCTGTTCTTAAAATGGAGATTTCTGGTAGCTTAAATGCCATAAGGTTTAAGGATCAGCCCTGCATACTTTTGAAAGAATCCAAGGCAGAACATCTGCAAAATGTGTGGAAATAGAAATGTGTGCCTTGCCTGAACACAGAAGGAAGCCAAGAGATCAAGCTGAGAAAAAAGGCAGTTACTTTACAAGCTGCCATCTTTTATGTCTGAAGAAACACAAGAAATGGAACTGATAACTGTCTTGATACGTTATCAGTTATGATAACTACATTACAGAGATGCAATACAGAGAAAGTCCTTAGAAATTCCGAACCTACAAATCAAATATAATGAATATCTGAGAAAGCCTCATTTTCCATTTCAATTCTGCTCTCCTTATCTGCCATGCTAATATTTAGAAAGTAATTATTGCTCTTGATGATTAATTTTTTTTTCTCCTCTTGAAATGACTGATTTTTCTTTTGAAGTCTGCATCACCCTGAAGGGAAAATCTATTTCTCAACAGATTTTTTTTTTCCTTTTGGCCTAGCAAGCAAAGGGGATTAGAAAAATTAGAACAGAAATACAGTAAAAAGAAAAAGGGGGACTAGGAAGAGTGAGCAAGAAAATATGGGTCTTTGTTTTTTTGATTTGAGGAATATCTTTATGAATTCATGAAGAGGAAGAAGTGAGGAATGGTGAGTTCATCATGTAGGGTAGACACTGTGTGCTGCAATCCAGAGTTCCCATACTGAGGTGAACGGGCACTCCTGACAGCTTATTCCTGGGGAGAGGTTAAAATGAGTTCTGCATAAATAGGCCAGGCCCATTAGCACTTGGTGCCTTCATTGAACCACATGACATATATATATACATATATTTTTATTTTTTTTTTCAGAATTATTGCAGCTGGATTAGTTCACCAAAGTGAGCAGAAATGTACCTTCCTCTAGAGTCTGAGTGGCATCACCAAGTTAACCTGCCCTAGAAGGAAAGGAATTCACACGGTAATGACAACGGGAGGTGGATGAACCTCAACGGTTGTATGCTTTACCAATATAAAAAGATTAAACTATGGAAGCTTAGCTATTATTATAACTGACTCATACTTTTTCTATAGGATCCTCCATAATAAAAGGGAAAGTAAATAAAAATTAATTTACTATGAGATACACCACAAACAAAATATAGACCTATGTGATTTCTCATTCCCCAGACTTCTCCCATTAAAGTGGTGTAACGAGATACTGTGGGGTTTGGTCCTGCACTGAACTGAAACCATGAGTGAAAATCTCTGAGAATCAAAGCATAGGAATGCACTTACCACCAACTCATTCCTCCAAAATCCTGTAATTGGTGTATGTGATGCAAATTTACTTGGTCGTTATTATACATAATGTCATCATGTAATTTGTAAGCATGCCTCCATACTGCTGCAATGTAGATCATTACTGCATTCTGCAATCTGCTCTTGCATAATGGAAAACATAACATATGTACCATTACAGATGAAATGTTCTTTCTCCATATTCGCTTCTTTATATGAGGCTGACTGTGGAAAGTAATACTTCAAAGCTCTCTTCAGTAGGAGTGGACAAAATGCCACATGCCAAATACATTTCCTTTTTCTCATAAAACCCCAAACCCATCAATGGCTGTTTGCAGGGGAGAGAAAAAAAAAAAAAGTAAAATGGTGTGAGTTCCTAGGAGATGACATACTGACCATCACCGACAGCTAAACTCTCCAATGGCCACTGAAGCAGCTAGTGAAGCCAGAGTACGTTTCACACAAACAAGCTGGAGGATAGCCACCTCTGGATGAAGTGATTGACTTATTTCAGAAGATGAAATGTTTCTTCTTGACAGCAAGACATACTGACTGTCCTTGGGGAGATGCTATAAAGGGAGCTGAGAAGAAACCTTGATCAGAAGTGAGACAAAGCATCAGTTTTGGGTTGTACAATGGATAGACATTCAATGCCCTTGTATCTGCTAAGTAGCTTTCTAAGTATAATCTGAAATAAAATAAAGGTTTTTATCTGCCAAAAGGGCTAAGCATACACTTCTTGGATCTGTTGTTAGTACTTAGTATACCATCAGTAAGTTTTGTCATTCTCATCTTCTTTATTTTAAACAGACTGCTTCTGAAGTTAATAAAATGACTTGTTTCTCCCTTGTGCTGGACTATTTGCATAATTATAGAGAGGGTTCATGGAAGAGAGTCAATCAGATAATTCCCACATGCAAATTAAAGATCTTTCAATTAACATGGCAGGATGTGTGTGAAGCCCATGCTAATGCAGCAGACGTTATCCCTAGAGGCAGTTCAGGTCTCTGCCTGTATGCCAAGGCATCTCTTTGTCTTGCTTCCCTCTGCGTGGGCAAGAGAAAGTGGTGGAACAGAGCAAAAAAGGGAAATTTATTAGAGAACTTTATTTCAATGCTACTGGTGGGATGAGGGAGCATTGCCTTACTCTTAATCTTGTTTCAGGCAAAAGTCAACCTGATGGATGAAACAACTGTGTCTTGCCATATCAGCAGATACTTGGTAGTACCTTAGGTTATGTCTGATAAAACACAAGAAGACAGATCTTTAGATTTTATAGATGCAAGGTGGTCATCCACTTCAAAATCAGAATTTAGTATTTCCGTGAGTATACAGATGTTATATGGTCTTGCCCTCAAGCATGCAAAACATTGAAGACCAGAAGAGACAGATCTTCATTTTCTACCATGGCACCCTGCTAACTTTCTAATCACTGAATGAATTTTCAAAAGCAGCACAGGAGAAATGGCATGTCTGTGTCTTCCAGCAAAACAAACCAAACTGTTGTATTTTAGGTGCTAGCTGCTTCTTACTCCTGAATTGGGACCAGAATTAGAAGTCTGTAAGTTTAGAAATCAAGAGTTTCTCTGTGAGCATGTCAGAACTCCCCCATGAATGTATCTGCTGCTCTGGCATCACTCTGACACTTGGGAAGCTGCAATACTTCTAGCTCCACTGATGGCTCCAGGTAACAATAACTCAAGAGAATATACATTTATTTGGATGATGAAGGGATGTAACATCAGTGACTGTCACAAACTCCAGACTATTCTAAAGAAAACTAGAAAATTCTTTGCTTTTTTTAAAAAAAACAAAACAAAAAAACCAAAAAACTAAACCTTAGACAGTCTCTAATTAAATGAATATGACAAGAATAACGTCCTACCAACTAATCAAGAGGATGAACTGGTACTGGTCTTGGTATTAGTATCTCTTAGTTACATTAATCACATTATCTGACTACCCAAGCAAACAACAATGATAATGATAATAATAATGATACCTTGGAAAGCTAGAAGACAGATTTGGTACGAGTCCAGCCAGTGCACTGGGAGGCATCCCTAGTAGTTACTCTGCATCTTACTACTGAAATATAGAGCATGACCTAATTTTGTGGACTAAGTACAAAATTTGGAATCATGGACACCTATCATAAGGCCCATTGCTTCTTTCCTGGAGCCCATGACAAGAGTCTGCACCATACTGGTGTAACAGACCTAACCCGTCTCTGTAACATTTCTGCTTTTGGGGCACATCACTTTCACATTCATGTTTTAATGGTCAAAACTCACAAGGGGATAGTGGTGCAAATGAATTCACCATAGATAAAAGCCCTAGAAAGCTGCAAAGTTTGCAAGGATGCAATTGTGCATATAACCTCCAAATTATTGGAGTTTTCATCCATTGACCAGCATCTAAGAATAAAAAATTAAAATAATGAAAACCGGCTGTGTTTGTATTCCTGTGCCTCTGGATTAGACCTGTTTACGGAGTGGTTTAAACTGATCAAAACTTTTTAATGTTTTGTTGGTTTTTTTGTTGGTTTTTTTTTTTCGTGACAGCCAATAAAAAGCAGGAGTTCATTCTCAGCAGGCTATTAGTTTTATAATTATTATTAATAGTAGTTGCTTTATTATGTAGCACTAGGAAAGTAAACTCAAGCTTCTTCAGCACATTTTAGCTTTACCGAAGCAATTACTTGAGTCAAAATCATTTATCAAATTGAGCAACTACTAGCAAGAACTATATTCCTGACTTCAAATCTTTCTTTTTCAAATACTAGGGCATAATAACTTCTTGGAGAATTAGTAATCAATGTGTCACTCCTGTAAGTAATTATTTTACTTGAAACAAGTAATAAGTCTGTGTTCCCATTTGAGGGCACATGTAATTGTAATGTATTGTTAATTCTGCAGTCTTTTGTACAGAATGAATATTCAACTGTAATAATCATGGGAAACTATCAAACTATCTCTAGAGTATGTTTGTTTTAGAAAAAGAATGGAAAAAGAATTAGCATACTGAGTATCTTTTTAAGTTTCAAACTTCAGAGGAAACAAAATTTACTGAAATGCATTCTGTGTGTGATGTTTATGTGCATACTCAGCATGTCCTGATTTTTTGTTGTTGTTGTTGTTTTGAAAGAAAACTATAGGCCTAGAAGAACTTGGAATCAGATATGCTTGCTTCTTTATGCTTGTCTCTTCCATTGCATTTGCTGTCAGACCAGGAGCACAGCACAAGGCTCTCCTCTGCCTCAGTTTCACTCCCTTTAAAGTGAAGAAAACTAAATCCATCTTAAGGGCAGAGAACATTGTCGTCATAAGTTTTTGTTTTTTAAGCACTTTACGATGAGTAATAGAAGTTCTTAGTGAAGCACAGAGCATTACTTGTTTTTAAAAGATAATAAGTTAGAATGAAATATAATTAAACCTTCCAGCTGCAAGATATGTCTTAGGTCACATTTATATCACATTAGACCATGAAGCCACATTTTCAAATGAATAAAATATTTTCACATGAAACAAAACAGATAGTTTACATTATACAGGAACACTACACCACAGTAAGAGACACGACTTCTGTACTTACAGGTGTTCAAGAGTTGATGGGTGTGTCCCTGAGCAGCCCAATATAACTAGACCTGTTTTAAAAAGGCAGTTGGTATAGCTCCTTGGTATAGCACACTTGAAGGAGTCTTCCTGGACTGTCTGAAGATTCCACGCGTCATAAGTGCGAACCTCATATGAATACAGAAATGGACAGGATACCAGTGAAACCTTCAGTCTAAACAGCACTTGGCAGCACACAGGGTGCAGTCAAGCCTGTGTTTTGAGCCAGTTCTGGTCCCAGAGATATTTAGACATATTACCTCATGCTTGTGCCTCTACAAAGAAACCTTGCCTCACAGCTGGACTTCATTTGTGGGCATTGTCCTGTGTTAATGCAGCCAGATGGCCTTTCTACTGCAGCTAGCTTGGGGAATGTGCACAGCTGTCCACACCTGACTGTGCAGCACTGCCTGTAATGTCTTCTGCCACTACAGAAGAACACCGTTTATCCCAGACTCTAGAAGTACAGGTGCCACTGCTGTGCCTCTGTCATCACCTCTTGCAGCCTAGGGCTTGAATCAACTACTGACAGCAGAGAGAAGAGCAGCTACTCAGGCATCGGGAAAACCTGCGATCACTCATCATACACCACTGCCACAAGCCTTAAACAAAACCAGGTCTGCAAACTGGGCATTTATGTTATGCTCATATTTTGCTGGTTTGTTTGTTTGAGGTTTAATGCCCATGCAGTTAATTCGAGGATGATAAATAGCTTTTTGAGAAAACTCATTTGTACACAGCTGCAATTAATCAGAGTGCAGAGAAGATCTCTCCGGAGCTGAATGCCCCGCTGAAACAGATGGCTGTGCTGCTGCCACACACCTCTTCATTC
>NW_009930660.1:63343-80650 GCF_000696875.1 Nestor notabilis
AGAGCCCTGGGAATTTGAGCTCACACACATGCTGGCTCTCCCCACATCAGGCCTGCTTGGGAGAAGTTTGAATGATTTCCACCTGGAAGCCTCCTGGGGCTTGCACCGTTACTTGAGAAGTTTAATAACCACCGGCAGTGAAAAAGTACAAAACCCAAACAAATAATTCACTTAACCTTCCTACCTGCACAGCTGAATTTAGCATCTAGTCCTGTTCCTGGCTGTCTTCCTTATACTGCCTGATCCTCAAAAGTTTCCTGGTATGAGAGCAAAGAAGATCAGCCAGATGGCAGCTGCTGTTTACAACAAAGCAACCTGAGAAGAATCCAGCAGTCTTAGCTGTTTCTACTGTTCTCCATCTGAATGAAATAACAAGTTAATATTCTCAAAGAAAGAGAAGTTGGGGTGCACGGAGAGAAGTGTAATGTCTTCAAGCATCAATCTTGCACAGGATGGCTCCCTGCAAACCCTGGGGACTGATCTACAGCATTACTGAAAGATGATGTGCTGATTCAAGTGCAAATTGTGAGAGCAGGTGCCAAACAGAGTGTCTCTGAAATGAGAGAAAATTTCATGCCATACCACCCATCATGCTCAGGGCACACAATTGTTTGCAAGATGGTTATTTATCATGTTATTCACTATTTGCATTAGGTGCACTGAAGAGTTACCAGGAAGAGGTTTAGCATTCACTTCAAAAGTCTTGTAATTTCAGACAAACAACACGTGAAATCTGGGAAGAGGGTTATGTTTGAAACCTGAACTTTTTAATACATTGATGCTCTTCTACATAATCACTAGAAGATGACTAATACCCTTTAGGTATTACTGCAAAAGTGAGTCTTAAATGCAAAAGAACAGTGATTGTGCAAATACCATAGCTATTATGAGTCAGAGTTAAAGGTCCTCCCACATGTGCCATTATATTACCGATGATAGTCCCAAAAGAGACTACTGTGAAACATACCAAAACCACAAGACTACGTAATCTCTGCTTTAATGTTGTTGATCTCAAAATGGCAAGAATTAATTTTCATGACTTGATTGAGAAACAAAAGGCAACGAAGAAGCAAAGTCCTAACTGTATAAGCTTGCTGCAGCCGGGAGAAGAGGATTTCATTTTACTTTCCATTTTCCTTTCCTGTGTAAACAATCACAGCCCTGCAGCAATGCTTTGAGTAGGGGGAAGTGCTTCAGTAGGGAGTAAAAGAAGGTGGCCTGAGGAGTTAAAACCTATCAAGGCCCCTCCAGCAAATCCACATCAGATAATTATCGTCAGTTTTCTACTTCTTTCTTCCTTGCTAACTCTTCAATGGCTTCAATAACTTGCTATTATCTTGCAAAGGAGGGATGAGGAAAAGGACACTGCAAATGGTTGCTTAAACTTGTAAGCAATTTGTCAGGCACTTGGGGAATTCCAGTAGCAGGGAAGAAAGATACCTGCACAGATCTTTAAGAAGTCTGAACTTGTGAACCTCAGAGTAGACAGGATTTTTATGATTCTGCACAATGTGTGTGTTTTTCCATCTGGTGATGACCTTAACTTCCTCATATGCAAAAGTAATTACAGTGACAACTCCAATAAATTAAAAATGTTATTTCCCTCCTTTACCCAAAGTACATGTAGAAGTATTCAACGGGCTATTGTCTTTAGCAGTTGTTGCAGGAGAGCAAAAGGAATCACTGATCCAAGAAGAATCATAACAGTGGTGATCAAAACAAAAGCAAGGCCCAGAGTATGATGTCTGATACTACTTAAGGTAGAGAGATGAAGTTCTGGGCTGAGGAGCTGAAAGAATTTCCATGTAGTCTGTAATGACTGCACATGCAACATCAGATGAGAAATCATGACACTTTAGCAATGATACTTTAGCTCCCATGATGCCTTAGCAATGATAAAAATCTGTTATCGCAGACCTTAGAGAACAAAAGCATAGCATCTTCTGTTATTAAACGCTGCCAAAGACAAAGCTATAGATCAAGTATAATTCACTTATTTCAGTTAGAGACAGAAGCCTAGACTTCCAGTTTCTTCTGCTGGCTCAATAATCCACTCAATAAACCACTATCATAGCATCTGAGTACTTTTTGTGTTTTATCCTCATAAATGAGAGTAAAGACTATTTACCTTACTTTCGTGAGGGGACCAAAGACACCAAAAGGCTAACTATCTTCCCTAACATCATACGTGAAATTCATAACAGGAATGAACTGATCCAATTCTCCCAAGACTCAGGTTCTGAATCTTCTTCTTTGCTCAAATTCACTCAAATGGCCATAACCTCAGTTAACTCTGTATATAATTGTATTTTCACTAAGATGGGTAAGAAGAATGAATTTTAAAGCCTTCTGAGTTGCTAGGATGAAAGGCACTACAAAATGTTCAGTATACTATAATAATCATTGGCTTCATACCTTGCAGTTGTAAAATGAAATAACATCACTACAGCATATTCTTCTTCAGATAAAATGCTCGTATTATTTCTGCTATATTTGTATTTCTGCAGTGCTCAACTCCATAACACTCAGGCTCTCCTGTTTACTCTCCAAGCTCCATGCCACAGTTAAAAATTACTCTGTAGCACCTTGCCACGGAAGCTCTGGGGGGGTACCTGTGGACAGATAGCAAACAGTGGCAATAAAACTGATCTCAAAATTTATTGCTACAATATACTGATTGTCTTCACTCCTACTGTGCCGAATGGGCTGAAGATAAAAAGTGGGGGATATCCTATTGAGAGTTATATATCAGCATTACGAAGCAACCTTATCAATCCCTACACAGGCACATCAGTACACACTGATCAGAACAACGAGAAAGCTGTGTAAGGCATAGCAGTAGGTAAAAAACAACAGCCTGTGGCCTCAGTTTTCTTACTGCCTGTAATAGGACAGCTGATGCAGAGTTCAACACTGAGCCTGGGGTACTCTGCTTTTCTATGACAGTGGTCCTCACAAGTGAACTAGGAGGAAAAAAAAAAAATCCCTCAGACTAAGCTAGCAGAAGCAATGCTAATGCCTGAGATGTACTTTTACAACAATAGAAGACTGCCGCTACCAGGTTTTTAAACAGTTATGGGGAGCTAGCACATGGCAGCCCAGAAGAATGAATACTCTTATTAAGAGCTATTTCCATTAAAGCAATCATCACCCTCTGCTGCAATTTACATGAGCTCTTCCTATCCACATCTGAGCTGGAAAGGAAATTGTGTGGAAGAGGAAAGCACTGGTATGAAACAAAAGTTGCACAGAAGTTCTAAATCATACTCAAGTGGTTGCTGTTAGATAATTAATGAACTCCCATTGCCTGTTGTACAAAGCCCCCTCTATAAGGTTTATAATCTTTCTGGACCCTCCTATAAAAGACAAAGAGTTTGAGGATTTCTGGAGGCAATCCCTCTGCCTCACTTGCAGATCACAGAAAGCTTTTTAAGGGCTATGCTAATATGACCTGACTACACTTGTGTGTGTGCATGGGAAGCGGTGTCCACAAAGTGTGCTAATGGCAAGCACGGGCTCATGTATGTGTTCCTTGGTGCCTACAACTTCCTGAATGAGATCACTGCTGCACCTGAAAGCACTGGTGAATACAGAAGACAAAATGACAGGATTGGGAATTTTTCTATCACTTTTCGGAGTACATAAGTATATACTCATTGGCAAATGGCATATATGTGGTCATTTGAAGTGTATTGTAAGGCAGCATACACAGCTATGTACACTTCCACGAATTTATTGAGGATCTCTAAGCATTAACCTCTGCCCTTTCCCCTTATATATCACCAGTGCTGGCCAGTATGGGAGGGATCAATGCATAATATGACAACTTTTTCTTATGCAACTAAATAGACCACCCTTGTTTTCCCACCTCTCATCTCTCTTTTCACTTGGTTTAACTTCCATCATACACCTGGAACATGCATGAAGCACATACTTCTTTTGGATGGTAAATCATGGGACACCTTTCCAACATCACCAAAGCTCTTTTCTCCACAAGCAGCAGACAGGAAGCTGATATGAGCTAGACCACATGCCTCTACCTATTTCAAACCAGATAAACATAAAGCCTTCAAAGGCATAGGCATGAACTGACTTATGGTTTAAATTATCTTAATACTGTGTCCGTTCTGATCTTGAAAGGAAAGATGACTGTCACTCATTCTTTGCTTGCTCTTCCCTCTACTCCAAAACTTCTGCTTGATCCTTGCAAACAGGTGCCTCTGCAATGTCTCCTTCCTGTGACTGGCAGCCTGTAGGGCAGGAAAGCAATTCCCACTAGTGTCTGTGCAAATGAAATTCACCTGGCATTTACAAACCAGACAAGAGAAAAAGAGGCAGAAGTGAAAAGAAACCTTTTTCAGCAGGGAGCAGAGCACAACAAAGAAATAAACAGACGAATAAACCTGTCATAGGCTTTTTCTTTATGGAGTGGAGGCACAGTTATTAGGTATCCACAAAGAAGGCATGCTGGATATATGACTCCTAATACATCATCCATAATACAGTGCTGTGCAGAAGGAATACAACTTTTCAAACAGTTGTCAGAGGCAGAAATAAATACAATGTCTTAGTGGAAAAAAATGACCAAAAGGATTAGAAGTGAGCATTTGGGTGGTGCTGGCAGGAGCCAGAAAGCTCTCTCTTGACAGTGTTTTTTCATACTTGCTACTTGTCAGAAACAGGAAAATTATTAAGCTTTTATTATTATTTTTCTCTTAATAATTTGAGTGAGTTTTTTACTGCTCATAAAAGGTGACAGATTGATGGTGCTCACTAGAAAGGAAAGGCCACAAACACAGAGCTCTGCCAAGCATATCTCCATCCACAATTGTGGCACCCTCTTTACTAAAGATGGGTCACATCACCCATCTGAAAGCCCTGATCTGACTCATATCCTCATGTCCTCAGCTATTCCAGATCTGAGGGCCCCACAAAACCACTGCTAATTGTCCTCTTTGCTAGTATGTAACTTCCTATGTTTTCCTCTCTTCCTACAGTTCTGACAAAGTACTGTGATCTTCACCCATATTTCTCTTCAATTTTCTGTGTCGAGGGTCAACTGCACACTCCACCATGCTCAGTACCACCTCATCTTATCCCAGTATTGATCTTCTAGAAATGAGTAAATGTCCTAATCACGGAGATATGCAACCACTGTAGCACCTCCTAGAGCAATAAATCTAATTACTTTTTTTTTGTGTACACTGGCTCCATCACACATGTGTCTGGCTACCTATCTCCACAGTATCCCAGACTTGGCAAAAGTATCAGTGTGTGCAGGTTAGTTCTGGACACACACAAGTTTATAATGGAGGGCATTTTAGGAATGTTCAGATAAGAAATGGAAGGTTGGTAATAAATGCTGAGTGGGGGATGTTTTATTCTGTAAATCCATGCATTAGTACTTTGAAGTAAGTAACAGCCAGATTTTAAGAACATGCTAAAATGCCTTTGCTGTTTTTCTCGACAACATTCAAATACTGCTACTAAAAGCTTTAAGTAACAGCAATATGTAACTTAAAGCATCTAACAACCATTCCTATGCCTTCATCACACCATCAGAACATGCTGTCCCCATGCTAACCAATAAGAATTGATTCTGAAATGAGAAACTTGAAGATCTTTTCTATCCTTTGTTCTCCAGCCACACATTTGATATACTACAATTCATACAGGAACTGCTTCAAGACTATTGCACATCCTAGCCGAGATTTCTTTACAGGCAGCCTCATTTCAGACCCTGGCCTGAAAAAGAAAATACAGCAATTTGCAATGATGGATGATCTCAACAGCAAAATTCTGTCTGACCTGCTGCTAGAAGCAAGGAGCATATTACCAACTTGAGATACGTAAGTTGATTAGGATCAAATATCATAAACCCCAAAGCTTTCAAATGAAACTGAACTTGCACCTGAATAAAACTTTTTTCTGAGATTTAGACAAAACATTTATCTTTTTCTTATGCATAAAAAATAGTGTATCAGAGCTCTGGCTGAAACGACAAGTGCCCTGTCACGACCAAGTAATATAGCTGACAATCCACCAAGATTGTCAACTCTTCTTCACTTTTACTGAGCTACTTACCTTTCATTCTCTCTCCCTATCCCGATGTCTTCCTCTAATTTTTCTCCTCCTTGCCTCCCATTTTCCTTTCCATCTGCACACTCTTTTTTTTACTAGTTCAATAAAACAACAGCATAGCACAATAACCATCTCTTTCTTATATTGTACTAACATGTTCCGAAAAAACACAAGTAACTTCTTTCTTTCTATATCCTACCAGTAAGCGAAAAACTCATCTCTGACCCCAAGCCTGGCAACTGGTGATCCTTAGGTATGTGATTTCCAAAAAAAGCAAAAATGAAGTGGAAGTAATAAAGGCTCAAATTCCGTAATATAAAAAGTTGCACTACTTTCTGGCTGGCTTATAGCCAAAACACAAATTAGATGTAAAGTAAAGCCAGGTTTTACACCAGCCCTTCTCTTTGTTATGGTTCTGCTACAGACGTTATCAGTCTCCAGCTTTGAGTTTCTTTCTTCAATACTCTACCACTCCCAGAAATGTATAAATATGCAGCTTAGCTTTAGGGAAAAGGCCAGGGCACTGAAGCAGTGATGCGTCCTCTCAATCAGGGTGAATGACATCTTCATATAATTAAGTCCTTCATTCACTCTGCAGTTAAGCTTTATTCACCTCATTTTTTAATGTAACATAAACAAGTTTTATGGGTCTTTACTCAGGCAGGTGTGCTGCATACTGCATCTTAGTTTTGCAGGCCAGAAAAATGGAAACAGGAATGGCAAAATTACTTGGCTGCAAGCATTCAGGGAATGCTGCGAAATATTTAATGACATGCAAGTAAGTTAAGTTCCACATTCTATCGTCAAAGAACTCTTTTGAAGTTGGATGTTACATTTCTTTATTCCTCACCCCTTTCCTACTTTTTACACTTTACTGAAAACAGCATCTTTCAGATACCAGATAGGGATAAAACAATTCATTGGACTTCATAATCTAAATGCTGCAAAAGTGAAACATTCACTTCCTAGAGAATTAAAAGATTTAATCTTGTTAATCTGCACCCTTTATAATACAACATTCTCCTGTTCACACCTGATGGGTAGTGCTTAGGGAAGATGCTTTTCTCAGCACATTGATGGCTAGACTACTTCCTTGCTAACGTATAATTAAATTTGGAAATGTACATTTGTTGGGCTAATTCTAACCTCTGAGAGTGGAAATGAATGTGCTTTTGCAATTGCATTAAAATGGTCTGAGAACTTATTTTTCCTTTAGCTCTTAGGTATTGCAAATAGCTTCTCCTGATGCAGTACTCATACTTTCCAGAGAGTTTCAATTCAAAATAAAAGCAGTTTCACCTAATTACTTCATTGATGGCTTTGATTAGTGCATTTTGTACTGTACTAGGAGCACTGATATAGTCAATTACTGTATCTCAACCAGGGTTGTTAAGTTTCTTTCACCATGCAAAGTATTTTGCACAACCATTTTGCATAATCCTCTTCAGCACCTTATATGATCTGCAGAGATTTTGACAGAGACCTGACCACCTATGTACAAAGTTGCCTATACAAAAATTTACTATATAAAGGTAGAATCTTATAGATAAAATAATTCATCCCATAAGGTAACTGAAGAAGTATCACACTTCACAACAAGTGTTCAATTAATGATATACCATTCCTTCTTTTGTTGTTTAGTTGCTTCCTCCACCCTCCCACCCCACCTTGGTGTGCATGAAAATGGAGATTAACAAATGCAACTTTAGAAATTAAGTTGATTTGCTTCTACTTAAATCTGAAACACCAGACTGTTTTAAACTGTTGTGTGCTATTTCTGTACATTATTTACTACACAGCTATTGCACTCTGCAAAAGACAGCTGCATATGAGAATTGAGGGAAATGAACCTGAACAGACTAGAAAGACAGATATTTGACTTGTTAGAGATGTGAAAATGCTAAGTAAATATGAGATTTTGTTGCTACTAATCTGAAATTATTTTTTTACAATCAGCGTTTTACACTAATATTGCTAATTTACACTTAGTGCTCTGTTCATTCCCAAGGATGGTAAAAAGTTATAAAAAAGCAAGCTAGAAATGCAAAATCACTGTGGGGAAAGTTAGCTTTTAACTCTACCACACTGGGGGGGAGAGACTAACATTCACATATCGACCACTTTTTTGATAAATATTTTTTCAGTGACTGCTGCAGATTAAGAGATATTTTTACAAACATAATTTCTTTTTTCCTCTAGGTTATAAAAAATCAGTGCAGATGAGCTGCAGTGTTTCAGTTTACCTGAAGGACTTGGTTTCACCACAGAACTGCAAAGAACAGAGGCAACTTTGACTCAGAACTGTTTCTGCAGTCTTCCCACTGATTTAAAGGCCAGAAAAGATGCCAGAATCTCATCCACTTCAGAAAACTCTTCCCACTCCAAAATCTGAGTGTATTCCTTGCCCAGCAAGAAGAAAACCAAACTTCTCTGGCAAGAAAAACCTTAACAAGGTACTTCACTACCTAAGCAGAAAGATTCTAGTATTCCATCCATGCTATGGTAAATGTAACTACATATTACAGCTTGAATAGAGGGGAAAATACATGATTCTCAGACACGATGGCCAATTAAATATATGGAGGTAATCATAATTACAGTCAATTATGCCAAGCATGACTAGAGGTAATCACAGGGCAAACACATCTTGGTTCAATTAGCAACAGAAGCAAAATTTCTTGTAAAATTCAGAGCAATTTTTATTATTACTATTCAGTAGCAGAAGTAGTCTGGCTAATTTGAATGTCCACAGTTTACTATTTCAAACTAGCTTAAGAATAATTCCATATCAGTTTTGTATATTTGTGTCTATGAGGAGAATTAAATTACTGTGAAACTTGAAATAACAGAAGCATACATGCAAAGTAAATTGTGCATTAGAACAGTATGTATATTTGAATGACAAAGGTACCTATTCATACATACTGACAGCTTTTGCAAAAGCAAATACACATAGATAAGCAATGTTTCTTTGATAAACTGCAAAAGTGCTTTAAGGAAGTTTTAAAATCAGTGTGGATTTGAAAGACAAACCTATTTTTTCATTTCATTAATGAGAAACGGGTCATAGATTTCCTAGCTGTTAGTAGGAGCTTTCGTACCATTCAGACGCAGTCTTATATGCACAATGTACCTAAATTACACAATCCAGTGCAAATACTTAAATTCTAAATGGGTAAATTTGGTTGCTAAAAGCAACAAAGCCATGTGGTGCAGCATACTACCTCGGCTAATTTTCCGTTTCTCAACCATGTAAAGTGATCTGCATGAAGCTCTGTGCTGCCATTGTTAAACTGCTCCTAATATCCATGCATGTGTGCTCAAAGCTAACTTGCCTTCCTTGGTACAGGACTACAGCATTCTGTGCAGGTATTTACAAGGAATTCATCAAGAGAAGAAGTTAACTTGGAGGCCAAAAAGGTGGAGTTAACTGATGTACTGTTTATTAGACTTGGTATTAATAATAATCAGTAATAGCTCAGAGCTAGTGCTTTGTACTATAACAAACAGGCTGGGTTTGAAGGAGGGTGTGGAGGAAGACAGTCATCTTTGTGCTCTGTTGACTTAAGCATGAAGCATCTGGTTTTGCTGCAGCTCTGAACCACATGAGCAAGTAACAGAAAACAAAGTCACAGAAGCAAAAGACAGAAAAGCCACAATACATCTGGGGGTTAGTCCCACTTAGGACAGGCTCCTTGACAAAAGCTAAGGATGAAAGTGGTATACTGCAGACACCAGCAAAAATGCCAAGAAGAAATCATATGCAGAGAAGAAGAATGAAAGATAATCTCTGCATTGCATCTGTAACATGAAGCTTTAATTAACATTTCGCAAGCGCTGGCACATTTGAAATGTCAGTTTCTATTCAGTATGGGAAATCTGTATGGGGTTTAGAAGCACAGATATGAATGAGACACAGAGACGGACTACGGTTAGGACACAGCTGAAATAAAATCAAGCTGTCTTTCTTTGTGGCCATGTGAATCATGACAAAAATAGAAGCAGCTTTTGCTGTTGGTTTGATCGCACTGGGGACAGCTATTGCCACTGGCATGAGTAACTGGCTAGCTGCTCGCGTTGCTGTAGTGGTTTAGCTGGCACAGAACACCACTTTCCTCTCCACAACAGCTTTATAAAAATATCACCATTTGAAAATTTCCAGTTAGTTCAATTTCTTAACCAATTGTTTTCTCTAGAAATAAATACCCTAAGTGTTTTGGGGACTAAGCCCCCTCAAGACTGTTTTATATATAAACTAGACCACAGACACTAGAAGTGGAAGGTATGTGTTTCAACGTATTTACCCTATTACCTAACACATTTTTGCCTGCATTACAGCCAATACAGCATAGTCCCACACAATACTTTCAGTAGTACCCTGTACAATCCAGACTTAAGTTTGCCCAGTACTTCTAGTTATATGTCCTCAATACATCACTCTAAACAATTTATTCTCCTTAAAGGTTTAATATCTGCATTCTCGCTTCAGTACCATTTAGCAAACAATGCACATTCATAATTTGTGTCATTTCTCATTAGCTTGGCTCATGTTTTAATTTTTACCTCTTCTTTTTTTTTTTTTTTTTTCTATTTCTATTTAGGCATCTGAAGTGGCATCCAGCAGCACAAGAGAGGCAATTCTGTTCAGAATTGTTTAGAAACTCTTTGTTTGGGCCTGGCAAGCTCTGCAGATAGCCCAGTGACAGGATCATTTGTTACTTACATAGCAGTATGGTATCTTAGTACAAACAGGCTAGGAAAAGCCTTAGGTACCTAACATCATCTTCAGTATCATCAGCTGACTTATTGCATCTCCATTTCCACTGGATTCAGAAGGAGCAGATATAGTTATTCCTAGGGCTACTTAATTTTTTCATTTTTTGTCAGTGCAACTCATATGGCTCACACTGCAACATCTCTGGAACATCACTGTTCCCCTTTAGTGGCTTGTAGCTTTGTGAAAGTATTTCATGCTTTAAGATTCAGGCAGTTTTGTGTGGTGTCTGTAAGACACTTTGGAAAGTTAAATGCTCGGTTCCTTTGACAGTTACAGAGGCACTTTGTTGGATATTTCTTATTAAATAATGTTTCAGAGTTTCCAACACATAAGGTGCCCCAAATGACCTTTACCTAGTTTTATCAGAACTGTCAAGACCATTGTCCTTAGTGGTACAGCAGAACGTCACTTCAAGTTGTGTGACCTGCAAGTTCAGGACACCATAACTTCTGAGCTCTTGACAGTTACTGTAAGCTTATCATCTGTTCCAGGAGAAGAAAAGAATTTGCTTCAAAAGGTATAACAGGAAACAACATGTCCACAGTTTTCATTTTCATAGCAACAGAAGCAGCTGCCTATTGGTACCAGGGTGTGTATGCATTATATATTAAAGTATCAGCCCAGGAATGCACAGAGGGATTATTAGAAAGTGGAAATGGATTTTAAAGCATTCAAGGTTGTAGATGTTTGATATGCTGAATCCCTGCTACTGCAACTGACCGCAAGTCAATAAATATTAAATAAATGATTTAGAGAAGAACCAATGAAGCTTTAGCTTTTTTGATGACTTTGTTACTAATCACATCTACTTCTATGTGATACTTACTTTTTTTTACATTCTTTTTGAGAGGATAATAGAATTTGTATTTACATACTGTGTATCTAATATAATTTTGTCTGCCTGTGTATATATGTGTGTGAATAGTAAAGGAGAATGAAAAAATATGTATTTTGAGTATGTATAAGGATAAACTCTTCTGGCAACAGCGAATGAAGAGTTTACACATTTATGTGAGCAAGAATAACTGTGTGCAGGAATGTGGGATGCATGTGTGTAAGGTATAAATTTAAATGAAAGACAGGCATGTAAGTTCATATATGAATTTAAATAGTCAGTTCCCCATCTGAATGAAAATCTTAGGTGGGCAGAAGCTTAGAAAGGCAATGCAATTCTGTGGAAATTCTTTTGCAAACCAGTCTCTTCAGTTTTGAAGGCATTTGGGGTACTTTTTATATTCTTTCTTTTCCACGCGCTGCAAAGTATGTTCCGAAAGTGATAGCTATCTGTGAACTCAGCAACTCTGACAATTAGAAAAAGAGCTTTCAGCCCCACAGCCCATTTGGAGCGATAAAGAATTGCTGTGGTCTTGAACTGGAATGGACTGACTTCATTATCACACTCAATGATGGTTTTAACTAAATAGTTCCTCAGCTCTGCCTGAAGGAAAAACGATACCCCTGATAACCAAAAAAACATTATTAAAGTGTTTCCCAAGGAGTTTAATGATAACTACATTATTTCTCCTTAAGAAAACTAAATTGTGAAGCTAGTTATGTCCAGTGTGCTTAACACAGGGAGACTTTGTACTACTGGATTTTAAACAGCAAGCTGGCTTGATTTTTTATTCATCTCTATGTTGGATTATTCCGTGGAAGGGTTTTTGCAGCATACTTTGAGGGGAAAAAATGAAGCCTGCTTAGTAAGTGATCTTTTAATGAGTTTGTGGTCTTTTCTTTCATACTTGTCAACAACGGAAATGACATCTGGATTTAATTATTCATGTGCTGTGTATTTCACTGTTTGATCACATTAGTGATTTAATGACAGTGAAAACCGTTGTACCAGCTACTCTTTTTCTTTGGCAAGTGTTGTAGAACTGATCTTACTGATTAGTGGACTTTTTTCACCTATGTGCACATGTTGATCAGTGTTCCCAGGCTCAAAACCTTCTTAAAATGTTGTGGGTTTTTTTGTTGGATTTTGTTTTTGGTTTTGGGTTGTTTTTTTTTTTTTCCCCAAATAGAAGGTGATGAATTACACACAGAAATTTGTTATCTATTATACAACAAATTCTTATATTCTAAGGCACAATGGGATGGATTCTATCCTCTCACTAAAATGGTAATTATACTCTGGTATACTACCATTACTGATATATGCTACATTAACATCCTTCAAGTGATAAGAAAGGTCCTCTGACTTGATGACTTCAGATTCTAAGCAACAGATACTTCCATCTGAAAAGGCAAGCCAAAATGAATCCTTTAATCTGAACTTGCAATTCACTTTACAAATTTTCATTCACCACATTTCATGTTATCCTTAAGGATACAGCAATTATCTAACCAGATCAGACAAGCAATCCATCTATCTAGACCAATACTATGTACTCTCCAGAGTGAACATATGCGGCTGTCTCCTGAAGCAGCAGCCTATACCCACCATTTCATGCAGCACAATGAACCACAGCTACTGATTCTCTATAATTCCAGTGTTTCTGTTAATGCCTTAAAACGAATTTAAATCTCTTTTAGGAACCCTACAAAATATTACTGAGGATTTTCTCACTAGTATACACTTGTTTAATCCTCTTTTGAGCACTGATAAATTCTTTGGTTTGGACTCTTTTTGTAATTAGTTTTACAAGTTAGTTATCTTTTGAATACAACATATTTTCTTCTATCATCTTGAAATGATCACCTTTCAAATCCACTGAAATCCTCCTTTTCTTGCAGTTTTGGAAAGGACAAGTAAGAACATCCAGTATTTCCTCCCAAAATCATTCAGAAAATTTTCCCATGCCTGTCTGTCTTTGTCTGCAACAGCCACAGCCTCCTAAGTATTTCCTGCTGCAATTTACTCTTGAGTCTCTTGTTGACATCAGCACATGTTTTTTGAACTTTCTTTACTTACACTATTTCATGATTCTAAGAGCAAAAATGAATGCTGCTTTCTAGGTAAGGTTGTACCACTGTTTTATATAATGCCATGATCAGTAGAACTTTCTAGCCCATTATTTTTGCATCACAGTGTAGTATTTACTTTTTGACTTCTGCTGTGCAATGAGCAGATGTTTTTACTGAGCTGCTGGCAATGTCCCCTAGGTTTGTTTTGTTTGTTTTTTTCTCTCTGAATGGTTACAGTTAATTTAGAACCCAATAATGTGTATGAACAATTCGAATTATTCCCTGCAATGGGCATTACTTTGTATTTGTCAACAAAGGTTTGCATATGACGTTCTGCTGTCAATGCAGACTCCTTTATTAGGTGCCTCTGAAATTCCTCATGGTGTTCTCTAACACTGACTCCCATAAATAATTTATCATTATCTGCAAATCATGTAACTTCACTGTCTACTCCCTTTTCCACATCACTGATTAAATAACAGTGGTCCTCAAACAGAAGTTTGAGGCACCCTTCTACTAACCTTTTGCCATTTTTCTATTAATCTGAAAACCAACCATTTATTTCTTTTCAGTCTTCTGTCCTTTGCCAGTTTCAAATAAATGACAGACGTTTACCACTTATGATCTGACAGCTTTGTTTCCTCATCAGCTCTTACAAGGTATTTTTGAAAGACTAAATAAGTCCCATTTATTTGATTCACTATACCCAATGTATGGATGGCACAGAATTAATTCTAGCAGATTAGAGAAACCTAGAAGAAACAGTCAATTGCAGATTTGTGCTCTCATATTATATGAAACTCAGGTGCTGTTTTATACAGTAAATTCATTTAATCACTGAGTTATACAAGTATGTACCAAAAAATCTACTTACTTTCTAGTTCTGTTCTACAGCATTTATTTTAATGAGTGCTTTTTTTGTTTGTTTGTTTTGAGTTGTTCAAGCACTTGCTCCTCCATTCTAACAGAAACTTTTTCTTGTTAATCTAAGCACCAATCCCTTTTCGTAAGAGAGCAGGTCCGAGGCATGTATTTTCTATCACAGCTTCATTGTTATAACAGATTCCAAGAAACTACTTGGCAACTCTGTAATGCTTTCTAGGAAGTAGATTTTCTTCCTTTACTCCTTCATTGTCAAGCCAACCCAAGGATTATTTATTGAACATCCTGACTCTGATATTCCTCCTGTGATAATCATTATCCTGTTACTGCTGACAGTTAACAGGATTGCCAAAACAAATTACATGTCCAAATCAGTGACTTGGTGAGCAGAGAGGGAAGCCCAGGATCATGATCCTTTTTGTTACTTTTACATGACATTATCAGCTTCAGTATTCAAGTGGTGGAAAAGAAGGGAAGAATATTCAAACTGTAACTGCTCGGAAGATAACAAGAGGATAAGTAACTCAACAACTGGATTTGTCAAAACCAAACTGTGTCAAACCAGCCTTTTTTCTCCATTAATTGTTGATAAAGATAGAAACAGAACATGTTATACCTACAGCAGAGTCTCACATGCCACAGGGAAATGTACACTGCATAATGGCACAAAAACAACTGAAAAAACATATTCTGAAAATAATAAACAACAGTTCACAATGAAAACAGAAGACTCTGTTAAGTATGTTTGTCCCACTTCTGGTACTAATAATTAATTTCTTTAGGACTTGGATGATTTAGTAAAAAGGTGGGCTGATTATATCTTCAGGTAACCTGAAACTGGGAGCTTGCAATACAACTAAAAAACAAACCAGATTTATTTTGAAATTGGATATTTGGAAGAATAATTCAAACTATAGGAGGTGCAATCCAATAAGGATAAACATAAGTTTCTACAGTAGGTTAGAACAAACCTGCCTGAATGCAGAACGGTGAGTGATCAGCCAGGCAGTAGCTGTGAAGATGAGAACCTAGAGATAAGAGGACAGCACAGGATATACACCAGTCAGAAAACTCATGCTCATGTTAAAATGGGGAACAATTAACCAAGGTGTATAAATACAGCTACAGTTTACCACACAAATACAAACCAGGGGTGTAGTATTATCTCCTATGCAATGTATTCAATGTTGGTAAATCTTTCTCTTATGCACTGTGCTACAGAGCCTTTGAAGTTACAGGGCAAACAGCTGGTGACTGTCAAGGAGACAGCAACAAGAACAATCAGAGATCTAGAAAACAGAGACCAGAAGAAAGATGAAATAATCTGTTCCTTAGCCTAGATGCCTTGGCCTGAACATGGCAGCAATATTAAAATATGTAAAAGTGTGTGGCAAAGGATATGAGTTGCAAATAGACATGACAAGAATTATGGGCTTAATTAGAAGAAACGGAGATTTCAGGATAAATTTTCTAAAGATAAAGGTGAATAAACATTGAAAAGGTTTTTATAAGGAAGTTGCAGAATCTTCATTTTCAGAAGCTTTTTTAAAAAAAGAACTGATCAGACAAGCATCTGTCTAGATTGAGCAGATGGTTTGATGAGCTTCTTTTCACCCTCACTGCCTGCAATCCTAGCAGGGAAAAAAAAAAAAAAAAAAGGAAAATAAATCAGCTTCAAGAAAAATGCTGAAGGTAACAGAAGTGCTTTTAGGCAAATAGGAATAGGTCATGACACTGAGGAAATAAGGTAGCACCACAGTATTTAAAATACTTCCTTCACTGCCTATTTTAAGCTGTGAGCAGTAGCTGAAAAGACTGCATCCATTAGAGAGCACACCATCTTATTAGAGAGCACACCATCTTGTTAGAGTAAGTGAACTGAGTCAGCTAGTCTGGATTCACCCTCTGGCTTGGCACTGATTCACAATGCAGCCTTTGGTAAAACACTTGAGCTTTCTGCATTTGCTTTCCTGACTCTGAAAGAAGAGTACATATCTACCTCAAAAGCATGTCAGAAGTGTATTGTAGGAGCCCTAACTGAAAAGGTTTGTTATCAAGGAAATTGAGAGAAAGCATTCTTCCTGAAATACAGTTTCAGATGACTTAAGAGCCTAAAAGCATTTGCTCTCTGTTACCATTGCTGATGCCTGTGTGGTTCAGGGTGTTTTGATCCTTTCAGGCAGGCTGTCAGAACAGCTGAAATAGTTCCCAACAAATAAACAGAAAGATCTCAGCAGATGGTCACCACATATACTTTCAACCTATTTCCCTGCCTTTTGTTTCACTTTTCAAGCAGAATGATCAGCGCTCCTAGCATACTGTACTGAAAGTATTTTATAATGTCCCTTGGTGGAACAGTTTCAGTCTAAGGTTGTTCTACAAAACATTCTCCTCCGAAGTTCCTGGATGGTTCTCTCTCCTATGCCTCCTATCTGACATTGCACTATCCTGGAAGAACAGAGATACAAACCCTGTCCATTCTTTTATTCACTTAATTTTCATCCAATCTCAAGGTATTTCATGACCATCAATTTAATGGAGCATTATCCTAGGAGAGATCACAGAATCATAAAGTCATTTAGGTTGGAAAAGACCTTTAAGATCATCGAGTCCAACCATTAACCTATTTGCAATGAAAACAAGTTTCAGACTTTTAATTC
>NW_009930660.1:80851-83777 GCF_000696875.1 Nestor notabilis
AAATCCAATGTGAAAAGAAGACCTATTCCTCAAAAATAATAAAGAGTTTCTGAACTCTTCTTCAATGTTTTAAGAACTTTACTCTTTACAATAAGAAAGTTAGAGTTCTAGTGATGAATCCAACATCACAAAGCAGGGCAGTGGCTGATCTAAAAACAGTTTTGTGCTGCAATGTCCTTATAGTATACGTTTTCTATATATCTATATATATGTGTAAAACAGTTTTTTAGCCATGAAGACAAATAGAAGCATATTATTCCAGTTTGCCTTTACATTGTAAAAGTAATTTCAAAGCAATGCTTTAAATTACATGTTTCAAGAAATACTGAGCACTTCTTAAGGATGGTGTCTTTACAGGAAAAAGAGTAGAAATTATACATATTGGCTAGAAGTATTTTGATTACTGAGAAAGCCAAGTCTGAACTTCCTTTTTCTGGAGAACTTGTATTCTGAATTTTGATTGCTTCTTCCTTTGTTGACTACAGAACTAATACACTTTGATTTTCACACGTGACTTATCTAGTTTCCATGTGCTTCAAAGCTGTGCAGCCTGGAGGCATCTATTCTGGCCTCAGTCCAAGCCAGACTTCAACACTTAGTGGCAACTGAGGACATGTATGGTAGGAGAACACTAGTCCTCTGTTCTTGGATTTCTTTATTTAAAGGAAAACGCTAGGTTGTCAGATATAAAAAGAAAAATAATGGAAACTGTGACATGGCACAATGTAGAAGCCACTATATAGAAAAGAACAAGAAAATTGCCTTTTTAAAAGACTCCAATTAATAACTGACATTCCATGTCCAATTTTCTACTAAGTGATTCAAACCAATCATTAGGTAGCACAGCATTTACTTAGGTAGATCAGAACATCAGTCAGTCCTTCCAGTTATAATAGCCTGCCCCTTTATGCACGTGGAGATAACACTAGTTTCTCTCATCTCTTATTCAGCCTCCTACGGTAGCAGATCAGATAATCCCATTCAGAATGAGCAACCTGTACTCACATCTAGCAATGACCACATAAACCTACATTATCACTCTGTTTATAGTTATTGTCTTATATTGAGACCAGGGCAGAGAAGATGTTCTATATGACAGAACTCTTGTATCACACTATTGCAAAATTTGAGTGCATTTCAGCAGTATTTTAAAGGCAATGACTATAAGGCTGAAACAATTGTTTTCTCTCACTTCATCAGCCCAACCTATTCACCTGGAAAACATATTTTCCTTTAGTAGAGAGGTAGGAGGAAGATCATAAGCCTTTGTCCTGGGCTGTTCCCTCAACAGGAACAATGATCCTGGGTGGGACTTGGCTAGAGAGAAGAAAAATTGGTTTCAGGAGACAAAGTGACCACCAGCTATTAGAAGAGGTGGGAGATGGAAGTACTCTTTCTTCTTGCAGTTCTGTGTCATTCACGAGAATGAGGAAGCAAATAGGTCAGGAAGCTGGGATCAGAGGATGCACTGTACAGAGTCAGGATTCACTAAAGATACAGTTATTCTGGTGTAAATGCTGTTGATTCAATAGCTGGTGGTTTCTTATAGAACAGCAGAGCACGAAGCAGTGTTGCTTCAGGAATACATTATGACTAAAATATGTATGTAAATTCATATGCAAATTAAATATGGCTTTCTACTCCTGAAACATTGCTGAGTATCCCCCAGTATCAGAAAGTTTGGGAGTGCCTGTTATGCTGTCATTAACCTACACATCAAATCTCTGCTATTTCTACAAGGAATAGGGAGGTAAGCAGCTCTTCCTTTCCAGCCAGTGATTAATCATTCTGTGGTGCAGCAGAAGCCATACTCCATAGGCTTCTGACTGGCAATATTATGAAAAACAGCAGGATGGCCACTTGATGGAAAATCACCATCTCTGCTCTCCTGTGTATGACCACACCGATAGCTGCACAGAAGTACATGAAAAACCTGTACAACCTGTATGTGTTGCAGAGCTGATAGCACATTTTTTTCAACTCAGCTATCAATAGCATCAAATCCAGAACTGAAAATATTCTTTAAAAAAAAACCCAAACCCCCCACCTTTTGTGTATTTATAGCATTTTTATTTTAAAAAGTCTGGCAATAGTGAATTTCAACAGTGCTAAAAAACCTAAAGATTTCTCATTATAAACTCCCTTATATCAGTAGGTCATAGTCCTATTTTTCAGGAATAATATCCTTTGTTAAGATAACTTCATTCCCTAAAGACGTATATCTCTGGCCTCAGCATAAAGGTACCATTTAAAGAAAACAGCCCAATGCCCACTCTGGCTGCATTCTCAATGTGTACACATACAGGAAAGCATAGTGAGAGGATTTCAGCAAGCAAGCTCCTGATTTCACCGCTGTGGACAAGATTTCAGCTGATCATTTCAGATTTAGAGGCTTTAACTCTCCTTCTCATGCTATGAGGCTTCTCAGGTTACAGGCTTTATGCCTTAATATCTATTATATTGGGGTACTTCAGAAAAGGGCAGAAAAGCCCTTTCAGAAAAGTTATGCTTTCAAAATACGGGTGTGTAGAAGTGTGATTGCTAGTGTAATATACTCTGAAGCTATGAAAAGTGAACCTCAGTGTACCACAAGCAATGAATTAATAAATCATTGCCATTTTGGCAGAGGTTTTAAAGACTGGATCAATCATGGTACTCTTCAATAAACTAGACCTAATAAACTAGAAGACCCTAGTACTGTCAATGATACTCACATCATTTGGCTACAAATACAAGACCAGTACCCAAAGTATAGTGCTTTTCACTAACATTCAATTCATTAACCATTAAATAGAAGACCATACAAAAATCTCTCTTTGATGTTATATCTATCTGTTTAGAAAAGAAAATAACAATTCCTAGGGAAAAATTTCCTAATCTTAGTTGTAAATGAAAAGGCTTTGCATTACCAATGATGTGCATAAAT
>NW_009930661.1:0-9269 GCF_000696875.1 Nestor notabilis
GGGAAAAAAATAAAAACCCCGCGAGCTTCTGGGTGGGTTTTTCTTTAAAAGCTCTTTTCTGGCCACAAACCAGCGAGTTTGGGAACAGCAGCAGCAGCTCCCGGCGCTGGGGGAAGGGATGGGGCCGTGGGGATGCTCCAACCGTGGTCAGGTCCCAGCCCCCTGTGTCCCAGCAGTGTCCCCCCATCGGTGCCCGCGACCACCGAGGGCTCTGTAGGGACCTGCGACCCCCGTGTCCGTGGGTCCAGCCCTGCCCGCCCCACGACTGGTAACCGGGGGATGGAAACACGGCACCAACGAGGGTCCATCCCGGCTTCTCCCGCCCCGGTGCTGGCACCCATGGGCATGAGGACGGGACCCCCGGGCAGAGCTTTGCTGTGGCTTAACAGCAGCATCTGGTGGCAACGTGGGGAAGAGCCTGGGGCTGGTGTCCATATCCCAGACCATCACCCTGGTATCC
This sequence comes from Nestor notabilis, assembly GCF_000696875.1. NCBI lineage: Eukaryota > Metazoa > Chordata > Aves > Psittaciformes > Psittacidae > Nestor > Nestor notabilis. The sequence goes on from NW_009930661.1 coordinate 461, forward strand.
CAGCACATCATCCCTGCATCCCGGCACACGGCATCCCAGAATCCCATGACCCAGGACACACACCACCCCTGCATCACAGCTACATATTGTTCATGCATCCTGACATCCCAGGTACGCATCATTCCTACATCCCAACAGCCCGAGCACACATGGTCCCTGCATCCCAGGCAGACATCATCCCCGTGTCCTGGGATCCCAGACACACATCCACATCATCCCCGCTACACGTCATTCCTGCATCCCAACATCCCAGGCACACATTGTCCCTGAATCCCGGGCGTGGATTGTCTCTACCTCTCAGTATCCCAAGCACACATCATCTCCACATCCCAGAATCCCAGACACACGTCATCCCTGCATCCCAGCATTACAGACATGTATCACCCTTGCAGCCCAGACACATCCCATTCCCTACATCCCGGGATGCTCCCTTCCAACCCAAACCATTCTGATCGGATGATTCTAAAAGCCAGGAATACTTTATCAGTGCCATCTCTTCCCATAGGATTTGAGCACCAGCCCCGGGAAAATCCGCTCCGGGTATTTCCAGCCTCTGGGAAGGGTTTTTAGCAGGATTTATAATTCGTTCCTAATCTTGGAAGCGAATTTCACGGCTGCTCATGGATGTAGCACATGGAATGTCACCGAACGGGGACGTGCAGGGTCCGGCCGGTGGGACCGTGTCCCTGTGGCACTAGGTGGCGGTGGCACCGCGCCGCTGGTCCCACATCCCACCTCACGCAGAGCGCTTGGCCGCTATCCCAGGAGCTTTGTGTGCTCGGAAAGAGGTGGGAAACCACCTTTCCGGGCGGTTTCCATGTGGTGGGAAGGCTCTGGAGCAGGTTATCCAAGGAATTGTGGCTGCCCCATCCCTGGCAGTGTTCAAGGCCAGGTTGGACACAGGGGCTTGGAGCAACCTGCTCCAGTGGAAGGGGTCCCTGTCCGTGGCTTTCAATGAGCTTTAAGGTCCCTTCCCACCCAAACCATTCCAGGATTCCATGTTTATTTCCTGGTCAGCCCAAGCAGCCGCTGTTTACAAAAGCAGGAAAACTTTATTTAGAATGGAAAACTTCGGGCAGCAGGAACAGCCTGTCCAGTAGAACCATCCCCTCTCCCCTCCCATTCCTCAAAGCACTCCCATGGGAAGTGCAGCTCATCCCACTTACCTCTCGGGAGCACTGGGAACACCACAGCAGCCGGTGCCATGGGGGAATGGAGGGGTTTAGTTTTCCTTCATCCATCCTCTCATCTCCTGCACTGAAAACACGCAACAATGTCCCCTCCGGAGACTTCCGCAGGAATCCTGCTAATGTCATCTGCTCGGGCACGAGGTATTGTTAAGGGAAGAGTCTTATTTCCCAGCTGGAATTTTTTCATGTCCAAGTTTTGCTTCCGTCTATGAAAGCTGGGAAATGACGTGATGCATCCGAGAGCCGGGCACGGGGCTGAGCTCACTCACACCTTCATCCTCAGCACAAACCCCAGCCATGGTTTCTGGTGCCATTCCCGCCAGGCTTCACTGCGCAGGGATGCTCCGAGCACAGAACCATGGAATGGGTTGGAAGGGACCTTAAAGCTCCTCCAGTTCCAACCTTCCAGGGACACCTTCCACTAGAGCAGGTTCCTCACGAGAAGCAAGATGCAGCTTTGCCATCCCTTTCTGGAAAAGCCTTTTTGGGTTGTGGCTCCCACATTGGGTTTTCCCATGGGAAAGGCATCATTCCCACGCTGCTCCCTCACCACGGGACCTTTCCAGGTTGGATTTCAGCACATAAACTTGAAAGGGAAGAAGCCACAAAACCCCAGAGATTGAGGAAAGTGGGAGTTAGAGGGAGTGGGAAAGGGATCCGAGGTGGGAAACGTGTTGGTTTTGCTGCTCTTTGGGCATTGTTCCTGCTCTGTGCTGAGGGATGTGCAAAGCAAATAAGAACAAACCCAAAAGAGAAACTAAATGAACAAAACCAGAGGGTTTTCCTTCTCCAGCCAGAAATACAACTGCAAATCCACCCCTGCATTTCCTAGTGGGACCCAAGGAGCATCCCTCATGCCAGGAAGATGCAGGATGCTGCTGGGGATGCTCAAGCTGGACACTGAGGTGCTCACAAACAGCAGAGTTCGGGGAGGAAGGTTGGATCCGATCCCTTACAGTGCATTTAACCCGCTCCCATGGCACCATCTCCACGCTGCAGGTTCTGTGTTTCCTGGTTATTCCATGTTTTTCCAAGTTTTACGGAGCCACTTTCAGTCCCAAGGTGGCCAATCCCTTTGAATCCAGACTCCAAGCTTCCACACCACGTCTGTCCATCCAAGCCCATCCAGTAAAAGCCACCAGCATCCTCATCCTCCTTCCTTGTTCCCTCCCCATCTCTTTACACCACAATATCTTAACTCTTTCATGGCTCTACATCTCTCCAGGCACTTCCCTGGAGCTGGCAGTGGGAATCCCAGTGGGATTCATCCCAACAAGGTCAGATTTCTACCTGGATTGAAAGCTTGAGAAGAGGCTTCGAAGCTATTCCCTTCCTGCCTGCTCAGAGGCATTCCGCTGCGCTTAGCCCTTTGCCAAGCATCTCCCTATGGATGGGAAAAGCCCTTTGGGATAAGCTGGAATGGCTTTGGGAGGCTGCAAATGGGGTTTGGGATGCGCTTGAGAAGTGCTTCAGTTGAGTCCTCTCTTAAGCAGCAAAAAGATAATCTGCCTTTGGAAATCCTTGTCTTAAAGTCAATAGGAATCATTGGATTAAATCGATAGGAATCCTTGGCTTAAATTGATAGAAATCCTTGGCTTAAATCAATAGGAATATCAATAGGAATCATTGGCTTAAATCAATAGGAATCCTTGGCTTAAATCGATAGGAATCCTTGGCTTAAATCAATAGGAATCCTTCGCTTAAATCAATAGGAATCATTGGATTAAAATCCATAGGAATCCTTGGCTTGAATTGACAGGAATCCTTGGCTTAAAATCAATAGGCATCCTTGGTTGTCGGGATGCTGGGATGAGGCTGCAGGAGCATTGTCCTCCTGGCATTTGGCTGGAGGAAACTGAAGCAGGGCTGGGAAAAGAGTTTTGGGATGGGGGAAACCTGCCTCGATGGATGGTGGATGAAGACAAGGCGAGAGCATGGTCAGAGCCTCCTCCCAAGGTTGTCCCGTGTTCAGCCACGCTCCTGGCTGGGAAGGGACCTCTTCTTCCTATCTCAAAATCCAGCTCCTCTCTCACGTTCCAACATTTATCCTGCTCTTTCCCAGTTTGCCAACATCCATCTCCCACAGCGCATCCAAGAGCCAGGAAAATACATCCCGCCCATCGCACTCAAGAGGATCTTGGATGAATGTGTGGAGGGGGTTTCCCTAGGAAAACCCCTCTTTATTCCTGCATCAGCAATGAAGTCCCACCTCCTGCTGCTTTGATTCCCCTTTGCCTTCGTACCAGTTAACACCAGTTCCCCCCAATCCCTCAGCCAACTCCTCAGGGACCTTCTGCACCAGTATCAGCTTTTCCCCTCAAAGCAGAAGAGCTGGATCCTGTTTTCCTCCCCATTCCTCTCCCAGGAAATGTTTTCCTACTTTGGTTTAGAGGAGGAGGGAAATAAGCAGCTGGTACCAACCCGGATCAAAGCACCACGAGCTTGAGCTGACCATACACCAGATGTGGCTCCTAAACCATCCCAAACCCGGGTGCTTCTAGCTGTGACCTGTTCAATGTGCTGCTTCCTGAAGGGGAAACTGAGGCATGGGAAGGTGAAACGAAGCCAAGTACAAGAAGTCCCCCAAGGTTTAAAGGGAAGTCAGGAACCGAATCTGGCTCCCAGGCGTCAGTTCTGCCTTCGCCTCTCTCTGCACGGAGGAGTTGCTATTAATAACATACACTCTGTTGTAACATAATCAAAACCATCCTCCCTCTATGTGTGAGCTCGTCCAGCGGCTCTGACTCTCCCCAGGGAATAAACTTCCCAAGATTTGCAACTCAGCCATTGGAAAGCTCTTTGCGAAGGGAAAACCTGCCTTGGCCAGAGCATCGCACGTCTCCTGGTCCATACGGGACCGCTCCAGCCCAGCCGGGCATCGCTCCGCTTGGCAAACTGCAGCAAAACCTGGATCCGAGCGTGGGGCTGCTCGGTCCAGCCCTCGGAAGAGTCATTTCCTGCCTCCGCTGGGACGTCTGGAGACATTCCCGAGCCGCAGCGCCGAGCACCGGCGGGCGCCACCGGAACGTAGGATGACGAACTTCTTCATGGCGGCGCTCCTGGTTCTTCATTTCTCACTGGGTAAATGTGTTTCTCTGCTTTTCTGGCTCACAAGTTGATGTTCTCCCGCTGCAAAGGGCTGGGATTGAGGTATTCCTGGGATGCTGCTTGGGATTCGGGGTGCGCTCCTGCAGGATGAAAGGTCTTGGGGCGTTCGCTTGGGTGCTGCTCTAGTGGAAGGTGTCCCTGTCCGTGGCAGGGGGTTGGAACTGGTGGAGCTTTAGGGTCCCTTCCAACCTAAACCATTCCATGTTTCCATGATTCTAGGGGGGGTCAGGAGCAATAAAAAGACCCATGGAAAAGCACACTGGAATTTCTAACAGTTATATATAGATTGTGCTTGGGAGAATATGGTCTGTGCTTGCAGCATGAGTCTGATCATTAATGTTTTCCATATCACATCCCTAATCATTCAATATACAGCTGGGAGCTATGGAAAGACAGATACAGGCAAGGGGGGAGGTGGGAAAACCAAACCCAAGAGGATTTCCTGAAGTATTAGTTAGGTGGGCACTTGGGAGACGTGGGAGGAAAAGCATGGAACTGGCAGGGACAAGGCAGGAACCTGAAGCGAATGAGGGATGGACACACGTGCAGTGAAGTCAAGCTGCTGGGAATGGGAGGCAGCGGGAAGCACCGGCTGAGGGGAGCTTAACTGGAAGCTGGCAGCTGCAAAGAGCCTTCTTCCTCCTTCTCCTCTTCGTCCTCCTCCTCCACGAGGAGGAACTGAGCCAAATGTGAAACATCCGAGGGTTAAAAGCAGCCACAGAGGGGGAATTCCAGATGGAAGCTCTTTGCCACCATCCACCTCCTCTATTATTCCTAGCGCGGCTCCAGTGTAAATACAAGAGCCAACTTGGAATAACGTTCTCGGAAAGCTTTGGGCATGGGATAATGTGCCCCGAGGGCCGGAGCTGACGGCACCGGAGCCAAGAGGGACAGAGGAATTGCGAAGGGCGAGCGTGGGAAGGCACAGGGGGTGGATGGGCTGCTCCACTCCGAGCTTCCCCGAAAGCTTGGGAATTGTGTGTGTGTGAGGGACAGAGGAGGCCCCCAATGCAAGAGGGATGTGGATCTGCTGGAGCGAGGCCAGAGGAGGCCACGGAGCTGCTGCGAGGGCTGGAGCAGCTCTGCTCTGGAGCCAGGCTGAGGGAGCTGGGCTGGTCCAGCCTGGCCATTGCCCCCTTCTCCCCACCCCACGTGTGTTCTCAAGGCGCAGTTGTGCTCAGGTCTCCATCCTTATCATGATCTCTGCATCCTTATCATGATCCAACCTCAATATCTCCAGAGCCAACTGCACAATCCAACCATCCCTTCCTGGGAATGGCAGCCTTGTTGCTCCTCTGTTGGCCAAGTGCCCTCTTTGTGCCATGTTATTCCTGCATGGATGCACAGAGCAACCTCCATGCTCCCTTTGGCTTTGGAGTGACCCCATTAGGGTTCACTGCATCGTGCTGCTGGTGTGAAGGCTCTGATGGAAGGATGGGCCATTGGGAATCCATTATCCCTCTGAGGCTGCATCCAGCAGCTCGATGAGTCTCTGCTCACATTGTGGATGATGAACCAACCCTTCATTCTCTGCTTGGCTTTAGGGAATGCTGAGCTGGAAGGAGAAGAGGATATCTCAGAGTTCTTATATGACTACGCATCTCGATTCAGTGAGAAATCCTTGTCTTTACGGGTTTTTTGGGGGGTGGGGGTGGGTTTTGGTCATTTTATGCAATCTGCATGAGCAAACTGGAGTAACAACAATGGGAAGGATGCTGGGAAGTCTCCATCCAGCCTCCCCCAGGCTTTGCCCACCTAAACCTATGCAATGGCAGGGAAAAGACACCGAATCAAGACCTCTGCAATTACAAACAGACATTGAGGCTGTCCCACCTCTCCACATTGCCACCAGCACAGACCTCAGCACCCTCGGGCTTGAACTGAAGCCCAAAGCTCAATGTTGAAGGGAAGTGAGGGGTTTCCTCATGGCTCTTCAGCAAGGAAAATGGGTCTGAGGTTGGGGAGATGCTGCTGAGATGAAGGCACGATATAAAGGTGGGACCCATCTCACCTGAGGCTGGATGATGTGAGCAAAGCTCAGGGGTACCCAATCCCCCATAGTGGCAATGGAGAGAAAATGGTACCCAACATCTCCACTGGCTTTCAAAGCAGCATCTGATGAAGACATTGATGTGTCTCAGATGAGAGCTGGGCTGGGGCAGCCTGGAGAAGAGAAGGCTCCTTAAGGAGAGACCTTAGAGCAGTTTCAGCCCTAAAGGGGCTCCAGGAAACCTGGAGAGGGACAGGACAAGGGGAACTCAAACCAGGCTGGGATTCCATGGTTATTATCATATGGCTTGGGTGGGTAGGACCCCTGCCCGGCTCTAGGGAATGCTGGCACAGCCTCACCAGGACATTCCTGTCATTCCAGGTGATTACTTGTATGCAACTGTTGAGTATTATTCCGAGAACAGCACGATATTGCCCACCACCTATTCCTATGGGGTGAGTTGGACTTTCTCTTCCCCTTGCCAAGAACAGGCCCCTTCCTTGCTGAAAGCACTGGCACAAAGGGAAATAAATGGATCAAAACCATGGATGTGAAATCTCTGCGCTCCTCGGATGAGTTTGGGCAGGGGGTGTCCATGCCAGAGCTGGGATCCGTTTGCCAGGGGCTTATTTTGCCAGTTGGCACGGGAGAAACCCAGTTTTTCTGATTGAATAAGATCAACCCCATCCTAACGGATGTATCCTTCGGGACACAGGTTAATCCTACGTTGTGACATTAATGGTTATGCCCTTTCCTCTACATCCAACCAAGCACTGCTGGGGCTTTGGGGAGGAGATGCCACCCCTCAGAGTCCAGGGATACCTTTGGGACAGAGGATGATGCTCCAGGGCAGTGGTGGGATAGTGGGAAGGCACCCATCGGGATACAGACTCTGCCTCTGGCTTTCAGCACCTGAGACCAAGTGATGCTTGACTTATTTGCCTTGCCAGGAATACCAGGAATACCAGGAATACCAGGAGTACCAGGAGTCGGTGGGATCAGCCCTGCGGTGCCACGTCCCCATCCTCATCCTCAGCCTCCTGGGCTTCCTGCTATGACCTCCCCACCGTGCTCAGAAGGTACTAAAGCCTTGTAGGACCAAAGCACCCACTTGAAGGCAACCTGCTCTAGTGGAAGGTCTCCCAGGATAGAATTGGATGAGCTTTAAGGTCCCTCCCAACCAAAGCTATTCCGTGATCCTGTGTTTTTAAGGCAGCAAAATTCCCTTCCTCCTAAAGCAGCAACAAGCAGCAGCTTTTCAAAGCGGTAACAAACCCTTTCCAGCACCCCCCTGCAATGTCAGGAGGAACCAGAGCAGCTCCGAGTGCTACTCAGAGGCATTTTAGGGTATTTTCCACCCAAACACCTCTTTGCATGGAGCCCTCAGTGTGTGAATGGGGTGAACCCTCAGTGGTGTCTCAGCCCCCAAACCCCCTTTTCCTTCCAGAGGCTGAATCTCACCATCATCCAGGTGCACACGAAACCCCCATCCCCGCCACAATCCTGCTTCGAAACACAATGGGAGGACGTGGCACTTCCTCACCTTTTCCCCCCACTTCAGGCACAGCAGCTTGGATGGAGACCGGGACACGGGCACGGCATTGGGAATGACACCACATCCTCCAAGCGGAGCCGGCACCTCCCTTTACAGTGACTCGATGTACAAAGCTTGCAGTAGATGGATGGTGCTGTCCCGAGCCATAAACGTTGTGCAAACACTGAGGAGCTTTGTACCGAGCAGGTTCTTCCCTCTTCCCTCTGATTCCGTTGTAAATATGAACTCCTGCCAATGAAATTGGTGTCTGGGCTCTTGTGTGAAGCCACCAACACGCTCCAGGAAAGCTGGAGGAATCAAGCATCTAAACCCATCAGCTGGGCAAAGGCTGAAGTTTGCCACTTAGTGGTCTCCAGACTTGCTCTTTATAGTCCTTACTCTCTAGAAAGCAATGTCTGTTGGTGCGATGAGTTGGACGAGCTGCCCCAACCCCTCCAGCTCCCTATGGAGAACAAACAGTGCCAGGAATGGGGTGTTTCGGTCGAGAAGGATGAGTTTGGAAGGCTCCTCCTTTTGGCGCAGCTCTGGGGGGGTGCAATCCATGTCCAGGCTGCTTTGCTTTGGAAGAGCTATGGGGAAGGAGGTGCAGCAAAGCCGGGCGCCCTCCACCTTCACACCCCGGCTAGAAACGCCGCGGTGTGATGGGGCAGGAGCATCCCAAACCCACCCATCTCCTCCCCAGCAGCCGGTCCCGCCGTCCCTCAGCCGGCCTCTGGGATTATCCCAACAAAACTGAAGGCTTTGGTTTTCCAGGGAAGCCGAGAGGCTCCGCAACAGCGCCCTGAGCTACCGAGCCCCGAATGTGCTGCCAACCAGTGCCACCTCCCGGCTCCGCGCCGCTATGGAAGGCAGCGGCGAATCCCGGAGGGATTTGGGTTGAAGGGACCTTAAAGCTCATCTAGTTCCAACCTCCTGCCGCGGGATGCTGCGAGGGCTGGAGCAGCTCTGCTCTGGAGCCAGGCTGGG
>NW_009930661.1:9397-10866 GCF_000696875.1 Nestor notabilis
GTCTGGATCCTGCAAGAGCGGAGATTGGGATGAGCTCTGAGGCAGCAGCTCTTCCCTGGGAGGGTGCTGGGACACATGGCAGGGGTTGGAGCTGGATGAGCTTTGCCCTCACGGGACCTGCCGTCCCGCACACGACACCAGGAGGGAGCAAAAGCACTTGTGTAAGTGAAAATACCGAGGGTTGGAGTTGTTATTTCACTGCTTTCTCTTCGGAAGGGCAGGTCTGTGCCTCTAAACCAAGATCTCCGACAGGGTCCTTTCCAGCCCTAGAGCCGGGAGCTCTTCCCAAAGCTTTCCCTGCTCTATCCCTCTTCCCCCCTTGGTGCAATGCCCAACCCTCGGCTCTGCCAGCGCCGCCCAGCTCTCCCAGCAAACCCCTGCGGGATAAGCTGCTTTAACACAAAGAGGATTTCCCTTCGGGTTTGAACCCTCTCCTGGTCATCGCCAGGCAAGTAGCAAGGAGAAGGTCTCTCAAGGTCTCCAGTGGTTTCTAGCAGCACCTTACCGAGCTCTTTGACAGCCCCTGATGTTGTCTACCTGGACTTGTGCAAGACACAGCACCCTCACCTCTAAACGGGAGAGCGTGGATCTGACACGGAGCACCCGGGGGATAAGGAATTGGCTGGATGGTTGCACTCAGAGCATTGTGGTCACCGGCTCGATGGCCAAGTGGAGACCAGTGAGGATCCGTGTCCCTCAGGGGGCAGTGCTGGGAGCGATCCTCTTCAGCAGCTTTGCCAGTGACACGGACACCGGGATCGGGCACCCCCTTTTGTGGTGCTGTCACACACGGGATGGGATCCAGAGGGACCTGGCCACGCTGGAGAGGTTCAACAAGGCCAAGCACAAGGTCCTGCCCCTGGATTGGGGCCATCCCAGCGCAGACACAGGCTGGGGGGGGCGGGGGGGAGGCGCTGGGGCGGGGGGTTGGGGCAAGGGGAATGGCTTGAACCTGCCAGAGGGGAGATTGAGATGAGCTCTGGGGCAGAAGCTCTTCCCTGGGAGGGTGCTGGGACACTTCATTTAAGGCTTTAGTGCTGGAAGATGCCCATCTCCAGCAGGACCGTGCCCATTATCCACAACTTCCTTATTTCCAGGAGCACTTTGCCAGGCTGGAAGTGTTGGTCCCTCCTCCACAGGCAATTCCAAATATTTATATGCTGGTTCTTTCAACTTGCAGACACAAAGAGCTGGAGCTATTCGGCAACAAGGAAAAAAGCCCCCAGGGACTCTCTGCTGGTCCTTTCCCTTTGTGTAAACTCAACGGAGAGGAGATTTCCTGGTTTAGGAGCACAGTGAGAGTTCAGCCGTTCCCTTTCTCTGCTTGCTCGAGAAGGGGTTAAAAGTGGGCTCAAAAAGACCGAATCTCGCCAATTCGGTGCCATATTTGGTGCTGAAGTTGTTGTATTTTTAGGGAGTCTCGAACGCGAAGTCGATGCCACTTGAACACTGCCAGGGATGGGGCAGCC
>NW_009930662.1:0-221 GCF_000696875.1 Nestor notabilis
TTAGGAACAAGAACTAGTCAAGTTTTCTTTGAAGCTTGTACAGTTCTTCTGTTGAAGACATCAATATATGTTTCTGTATGACACTCGAGGTTAACTTTAGAACGGTGTTCGCCTTGTCAGTGTCTCGGACTGAAGCCACAGAGAAGCAGCATACACTCATCTCAGTACACACTGAGGTTCCCAAAAGTTTCAGCAGCAAAAGTGATAAAATCAACAGAGCA
>NW_009930662.1:252-6145 GCF_000696875.1 Nestor notabilis
TGCAGCAATATTAGTACTTCTCATATGCAGCCAGAGCTGTCTGTCACTGCTACTCATTATCAGTTGAAACCTAAACTTTCTAGGAATGTACTCCCTCATACAGAATCTAATCTACACATCTCCTGTCAGGCCAAGCATATTAGACAGGACCCAACTGGCTGTATTGTTAATAATTTACTGGAACAATATTTTAAGTTTTGCCTGGGCACAAGTTTAATTGCTCTGCACGAAATGCACCAATGGCATCTAAGTCACCGTTAACATCGATTTTGGTAAGTACAGCAGAACACCCCTCCGGGGGGATGGAAAAAGATTGCAAGAGGAAGCTTTCTTTTGAATAGCCTACCAGGAGATCCAGGATACTCGAGCCTGGAATGTCAAAGCATTTTGTGAAGCCAAGCTTTTCAAGCAGAACATGAAATGTTACAGTTCTAAAAGCCCCAAACTAGCAACTACAGCAAAAATAGCTGACTAAGTTGAGGCAGGGAAAAGAAGAGAAATAAAAGATATTACAAAACTGGCCAGGTCCTGGCTCCAATCTAGGCTCTGGCATGTTGAAGGAAGTAGAGAGGTGCCTAACTGGGAAAATTTAGTTTTCTGTTGCACAGTCCTCAGTCTTCCCTAGTCCAGCACTGATGATTTTAAAGGTGCCTTCGTGGTATCCTGTGAGCATGGCCCTGGCGATGCAGACCAGAAAGCCCTAAGGAGGTCAGGAACTCCTGCTCTTCTCCTGTAAGCTAAGGAAGTTCTTCCCCACAGGTAACTAGTGCTATGAAAACAGTTTTGAATTGTGGAAAGTTAATCAACTCATCTCCTCCAAAGCCATTAATTAGGTAATTTCTCAGCTGTAACAGCCAATCTTTATGAAATCAATGGAAGTGAAGACTTGAGCTTAAGTTAGAAACCAGGCCACAGATAACATCACTGGCCATTTTGCATTATTAAAAAAGGTCAGTGTATTGGGGAACTGACTTTGCCAGTACTCTGCTAACTAGAAAGTTAGCAAGCCTTCTACCACACTTGCCTTGTTTTTCCACCTTCTTGACCACAGACCTCACAATGCAGTAAGAGATCGCAGAGGTGGGGACTTGAATTTCAAGCCCAGATGAAAATATGCACTCAGATAAGAACTAGCAGGTTGTAAACAATTTAGCTAAGTGGCTCATGAGGAAAAAGCTACTCTATTTTAACTCACAGTTAGGATAGATGTGCTGCTAAATTTACATTTTCACTTGGACTACAAGGCAACATGACTAGCTCTTCTCAATAGTCACTCAAATTTTTAAAGAAGCCTTTTGCACTGTTTTATATTACTGACTTGCGTGCAATTCCTGCTCAAACTGAGTGAGAAACAAGCGCTGCCTTCAAGAAAAGTCTGCAGCAGAGAACATGTTTAAAATCTGGGTTATATGTGAACAAGCCATCCAGAAAAAGTGCCTTCACCAGCAGGTGAAGAAGCAAGTAGTCATACCAAGAAGTATAGAAACTGTATTGGCAAATTTTAAAGGTACTCAGCAGCCTGACTGTATATAAAACAAGACAAAAGCACTCCAAAAAATCTTCAGGAAGCACTAATGTCTGAAGATTCTTCTCAAACCAAAAGAAAAGGAAAAACATTGTCAATATGGTAATACGTGGAAGGCATTCAATTCAAGCAGGGGTTACTACTAGTCCCATGCCTGAATAAAACATGTATCCAGCCAGGCTCTTGTTTTGAAGAGGCCTCTGCAGAAGAGACAAAGCATCTAGAAAATGGTCTCCCCTCTTTCTGTTCTACCCTTTAGTGAGGAAGTGGAACTCAAGCTTCATTACCCTTTTGCAGTCCAGGGCAAGAGCTCTCCTGGGACTGTGGCTCAGCTCACAAGAACAAGCCAAATATTCAGGAACCTGGACATACAAAGGACAAGCTGCAGAGCATGATCATCACATACAACAATTAGCTCATCATAGCACTCTGTAGAGCAACTTGAAAGTGTTTGCTTTACTTCAAGTGGTAGACTGACACTTCAAAAGTCTCCTCACACAATACTGATGTAATCCCACAGGGAAGGTCAAAAAGCAGATATATACTTTGAAGAGTAGTAACACTGGGTAAAGGGATACATTCAGAACAGCAGTCCACTTTAAAAAGAAGGAAAATTTGTAATACCTAATTATCAACACACTTGACTGCTTCCTAAAGGCATAAAATTATAGAATAATTAAGGTTGGAAACATCTCCCAGAAAAATGTATAATCCTTCAACATCTGTGCAACAAAAGACAAAACAATCCTTTACCCCACCAAATAACAGACTGAAGTCCTGGTAATCTGAGTTTCCGAAGGGCTGAACAATGACAGGAAAGCCCGCCACATAGCATGCAAGCTGATAAGCTGTTTGACTAATACTCAGTATTTCAAAGCAGTTAGAAGTCTCAAACTTCGGATATACACTGAAGATCCAATCAGCTGACTAACAGGGAACACTGTAGCATCACCTTTTGGAAGGTCACCTTCACTAGCAAGAACTTTTTGTTATTCTTTGCTTATCTAATCATTGTGAGGTCAATTTTTATATGCCATGGTATGAAAACAATCAAAACCAATTCTGGATTGTCTTGAGTTTCACTTCTACAAAACAGTACATTTTTATCCCGACACCAGAGTAACTTTCTTCCAGTCTTATACTTTATAAAGCACTTTACAAGGCTCTTTAATTTAAGTTCAGGTGAAATCATGTGGAACTGGAATGCCATTTATCAATGCTATTTTTCAATCTACAGTAAACTTCTTGTGCACACAGAGCCCAAGATAGAAATGGTTTGTGAAGGTGCTAGCCAAGCAGACTGGATTTTCCCAGTACCGTCTGCCACTGACACATTAATAACATTTGTAGTTTGCCGAAAGCCTGATAGATCAGAATAAGCTGGACTTCCACAACTGCTCTGTTAAATACCTTCAAGAGGAAGAAAAATTTTCATGTGATGTGATAAACAATGTGTTCTGAGGACCAGCTTCTAGGGTGTCCAGTTTTTCCTGCCCAGGTTTGTTTAGCATTAAACAGAGTTGTCACTCTAGGGTAGATGACAGGGAATGAAAGAGAGAATTCATCATGCATCTAAGTTCACAAATGTCAGCAAAGGACAGCATCAAGTTAAAGTTCCATGCCATCCCTCATGAAAGGTACTAGAGACAACTCCATATGGCATCCAGGAGTGGCAACACTATGTCCCATGGGTAGATTTCAACTTCCAGTACTGCTCTTCTGTCTGTTCCCTTATTGTAGCCTCACATCACTTCCATGTGTTGCATAACACTAGAACATGCTGTTGGGCTAAAACAAAGGAAGCCTAGTCCTGAAGTTGAGGCAGATGCAGCTTAGACAAGGCACACATAACAGTTCAGCTCACTCTGAAATCTCTAGTCTCAGTAAAGATACAGACAGCTGGCCATAACAACCATAATAAGATTATACTTAGACCACAGGATTTCAGAACAGAAACTCAACTGAGTTAGGTTCTATGATTACTACAGAACCCAGCATTCAACTCCAGGAATACTGCTGCCATTCACCTTCACTAGTCTATCTGCCTGCCAGCAACAGCAGTTCTGCATGTTACCCCTTTAAATAAGTAAGTCCTAAAATGTTACAGAAGCCTGAAACTGGCCTGATTTTCAGCACCTGTACCCAGCTTCTAGCTTCACCAGCTTATTTCAGAAGGATCTTGCTCAAGGGGCCGGAAACCTCCAGGACAGCAGAGAAGCTGTAGGACAGTAGGGCAGGTCTTCTGCAATGGCAAAGTCGTCTGTCACTTTAACCACTGATCCAAAGATAATTCTCCACGCTCTGAGCCCAGCTAGAGTGAGATGCTCATGTTATTGATGTCTGTAGGAGAGTACTCTGTAAGAACTCCTGAGTTCAGGCAGCTCCTGCAAGAAGCACTGCAGACACAGTAATGGTCTCCCTTGCAACACAGCTGTAAGGGAGCAGATGAAGTAAGTACTCATATTTAAGCCACTGATTTCCTGTTCCTGCTGCTGCCCATCACCTTTGACAGGCATCATGCCAGGATTTTATTCTCACTTTTAAGGCTTTTACTTAAGCCCTGAAGTGGCAGGCATAAGGCAGGTCTGATCAGATTGAAGACAAAGCTGGAAGCATTAATCCCATCAGTTTATTGCACAGATGGGAGTTACCTGGAACTTAACTCATTAGCAGCTCCCTGCCTGGGATTTAAAAAGAACACAATTTAACAGTGTTTTTTTTTCAACTACTGAGGCTGTCACAGCAACTCCCAGAAAGCTTTCAGTCAGAAAAGCAGCAGCTTCCCAACTTGTGGTCTGCAGCCAAAGTCATGTACTGTTTTGCAGACACATTTGCAGTCGTGTCTCACCTTGCAGCTAGCACATAGGCAGTGCTACGTGGGAAGTGTGAGGGTCAGCTAAAAGCAGTTCAGCTCTCTCACCGCCTCCAGTACGCCAGCATTATGGCTGCACTGCAGTTCAGTTGTAGGAGACAAAGTTCACTAAACACAACCAGTTGCCTTCTTCAGGCAGTTTAATTTTTGTGGTCTCTTTGGAAACTTCTAAGCTATTTCAAGATCTGTCTCTTTCTAAGCATTTTAAAGGTCACACTCCTTCCTGTGGAACGAACAAATTCAGTGATTTTGGTGTTCAGTGAGTATCATGCCCTCAAGATCCACAGCATGGAGGCTCAGGGGTATAAAAGGAACCCTCAACAATGGCACACACAAACTCACCTGGTTCCTCGACTGGGCCCTGGCGATCCTGAGTCTCCGAGCAGAGTAAAAAATAAAGTAGCCCATGGTTGCTGCTGTGACAATGAAAAATGACACCGAGGTGAAGAAGATGGAGTACTGATTCATCCAAGGACCGTGCTTTTTCCCCACTTCAATAACCATAGTCACTTTCATGCCACTCTCAATCCGGTGTAGGATCTCCATGCCTTTCATGTTGCCGATCATGATTGCAACGATGCTTTCAGCACCTGCAAAGGAGAAGAGGAATCTACGCTTAGTTCACAGGTGTTATTTACAAGTCATTGTCTTAGATGTTCCAGTTCAAGCACTTAAAAAAAAATAAATAAAAAGACTGGATAGTTTCTAACTAGCACTTGCAGATTCAACATGAGCTGATGGAATGTCATCTCCATGTGCTTGTTCAGCTAAAAGCTGTGTCCCATTACCTATCAGCTGCATAAGTGAACCATATTTAGAATTCCTTCCTCTCCACAGCATTTCTCACTCCATATAGGACACAGAGTGTCATTATTTTAGATTCAATACTTTTGCAATTTACATTTTAACATACCTTTGATCTGTGTGAATTTAAAAATAAATCCTACACAGTCACTAGGGACTGCAGCAACTCCAGGAGCACAGGGATGACAGATACACCACTGGTGCCTTAGGGACCCTTCTTGCTCCATTGCTGCTTCTTAACACCTCTCTTCTAAATTCAGCAGTACTGTTGAGTACTACCCCAGACACTGAGCTATCAAAGCCATAGATAAGGCTTTGCTTTGTATTTTCAGAGCAATTGAGTAAAATTTTGTTGTGAACTATGAATGATGTTACGGATTTCTAATGCAAATTCAGAGGGAAGCAAATATGGAGGTGTGCTCAGCTTTTAAACAGTTGGTGGCAGTTGGCAAACTCCATGCAGATTTTAACAACAGATTTCATTTACTCAGTTGAACATCATGACAAGCCACCGGAGGAACCAAAGGGTTATACAGTAGGAAGAAATTTCCAGCAACTCTGGTCACCAAGTACAGACTAGAACAAAGCTGCTTTCAGAGACAAGCAAGTGATTGAGGATACTTGATAGATACTATTTGCAAGAACTTCAGGCAGTCCCAATAGAAAAGAAAGGTTCTTAAGGTGGGGGGGGG
>NW_009930662.1:6176-18390 GCF_000696875.1 Nestor notabilis
GGGGGGTGGGGTGTCAGGGGGCATAAAGTAGATTGTCACTGGCCTCTCTCTAAACTAGATACAGAAGTGGATTCAAAGACTAGCCAGTCAGGAATGTCACTGCATTAAACCATCATCTCCACAACATTCATGATAGATACAGCATAGTGAAGGAATAAAGGCTGTTACAGAAGTGCTATTTTTAGCTAACCTCTCAGCCAAACACTTCTCAATGTGGAGAACAATTTTTTTCTCCATTAGGAGAAACCTTATCCAACTTTCAGCTATCAAGAAAACCTAGAATAGCTGTTAACCACAAAGGCTCTCATTTCACTCTCATTTCAGAAACACTAGTTTTCCAGCTTGTTCACATAATGCCTTTGATTCAACACAGCTAAGCAGGATGTCTAGCAACTCTCCTCAGTGTGACTAAACTCATCTTTTATGCAGAAAGCTCCATGTAATGAGAAATACATCATACAGAGAAGAGGGGAAAAAATAAAACAAATAAAAATATCAGCCAGGCTGCAACTACTGTTCTTCATGATGAACTAGGGATTGTACAGCAGTTATAAAATGAGCTGGAGTCAGGTGTTAGGAGCAAGTTAACATGGGTCAAGTCAGAAGTTGAGAATTACTTTCATAAGCATGAAATAAAGGGTGGAAAAACAGGCTGTGACAACAATATAAAAAGCCTACCAAAATAAGCAAAAAAGCTTGTTCTGCCTTATTCCCGTTCACTTCTACATGTTTCACCAGTCAAATATAACTTGTGGTTACACACAACAGAAGATGTAGCATAGGGATTCCTGTTAATGAAATGTCACCATCAGCCTGCAAAACCATTTCAGCTACTGAGCCATCAGCTGTGAACAGATTTTACCCTTAAAGAAAGAAAAAAAATAATCTTCCATGTAAGTTTCAGGCTAATCAGTTCACCAGGGTGTCATTAGACAGTTTTAAGTCTTCCTGACATTTTTTCCACCAGAGATTTCTCTCACAATTTCATCTCTGCTTTAAACACGTGAGTGGTCCATGGGTAGCTTTGACACTGAAGCAACAAGGGCAGAAGTGAGAGAGTGGTCATTTCCATCAGCACCTGCAGTACTCTCTCCCCCATGGAGCACAGCCCCACTGGCAGGCATCAGCATCAATCTTCAATATTTTGTAATGCCAACTCTTAGGACCAATGATTAATTTCTAAAGGCAATTACTGGGGAGCTAACCTGACATCACATGAGGTTAACCAAACGTCTTGTGCCAGCAACAGGGGAAAGGAATCCAGAAACTGCACCTAATTTCTGGCCACAGGAGCTTAGTCACTTTAGAAGCTCCTTCTGAACTAAACATGTGTCTGGCACCATCGCACAAGGCCTGCCATAAAGGTGTCAACCCTACCTGGCAGAAAACAAGGCCTCCTGCACCTGCCAAGAGGAGATTCAATGATGCCCTATTAGCCTGAAGCTAAGATCAAGCCCAGAATCCATGTTTAGTACTATTGCTGTGCTTCTAGAATAAAACCAACTAGGAACATCTCCTACCAAGTGTTTCCAGAGCTAATAGATGGGTCCCATAGTGACAGGTACTGAAACATGTTACTGTGGCCTTGAAACGACCAACACAGACAGAAGCTCCTGACAGGGCTTGGGCATCTTAATGGCAATGAGCCATGAGGATTGGAGGCACTGGAACAGGTTGGCCAGAGAGGTTGTGGAGTCTCTTCCCATAGAGATATTCAAGAGCTGTCTGGACACAATCCTGAGCAATGTGCTCTAGGTGACCTGACTTGAGCAGGACATTGGACAAGATGACCTCCAGTAGTCCCTTCCAGCCTCAACCATTCTATGACCTGCGGAGGTGTCTCAAGCATAAACTGCCCTGAACTGTCAGCTTCCCCATCCAGACACCAGCAAAGCAAGAAGAAAGTCAATTACCTGTGCATGGCAAAAACTTCACAGAAACCCAAGTTCCTCACCCAGGTCTCAGCTTGTTTGATTCAGGTAACAGTTTTAAAGGACATTAGAAGGTGAGGTTAAGCTGCTGCCTGTTTAGCTAATAATGACCTCATTGCTAAACAGAGGCAAGACCTGTTCAGTTAAACATTTCCAAGCCTCTCTCCTCACCCCCCTCCTGTGAAACTGGTGAAGAGTAAGTTAGTCAAGTCTTTAGACAAATACAATCTGGAGTTTTGAAGAAAGTACCTCCCAAATCACAAGGCAGCACGCTGGTCAAAATCCGAAGGATGCTGGTTTGCAGATATGGGCTGGCACAGATGAAGCACAAGAACTGATTTCTTGGGGTGGGGAAGAGCTGGGGCACAAGCACATTTGGCACACAAGGAGAGTGCATGACTGGGATCACAGTTTTACCTTCCTGTATCAGGTTTACTTAGATGCAGAGATGAGTTGCATCTATTTATACCAATATAAGTACCTATATTAAATTCTGCCCTGCAAAGACTTCAGTTCTTCTGCCATCATATTTCTGCTTCCCATGAACATGAAGTTGTAAGTTTGGCTATTCAGTAGAGAAATGCAAGAGGTGCACAGAACAGGGAGCATTAACTTTTGCACAGTAAACACCTACTTTTTCACATTCATTAAGGGCATTATTGTAATCCAGTGCTACTCTTGTATGTGCTACAGAGCAATCTATTCCGAACCAAGCAAATTGCAGGTCCTGGAGAACAGTCACCCCACAGACTGCAATGTAACCTAATCAATCCCTTAATACCATGCGATTTTTAGCTAAAAAATCACAATCTCTTCATGCATTAAAGCACATCAAGGCAAGGATTAGATCTTGCGGCCAATCAAATCCCCTACTTTAAAATAAGGTATGGCAAAGCATACCTGATTATCTGATTCAGACTAAGTATACACAATGTACAGGATAACCAGAATTTTAGCTCTTCGAGCTACTGCATATGACTAAATTCCAGATGTGCAGGTTCCTATGTGCCATTGCTAAGTATGGCAGGACTCCATGGCACATCTCAAGGCAACGCTTGCATTGCAGATCTATGCTAGAGCACAGCATTGATGCCTCCACAGTCTCAGTTTCTTGCATAGCTACCATCATAAACCCTCTCCCCTCAAAAGAGCTAAGAAGAGTTGTCATGGTGTGCTCAGGGTGAACAAAGCTGCAAGCTGATTCCCACAGGAGGTGGGATTTTGGCCTGATTTCAGACTTGTCCAATTTCCAGACTTGCCTATTTTTTCCTTCCTCCCCTATTCAAGTGAAGGGATGAGAAATTCCATCAACTACCTCCTTCCCAGGTATATTAAAAGAACAATTACAACTTCTAGAAACACTACAAGCAGGTTTCTGTGGGTGTTACAGTGAGTTTTCTTTTTCCTTAATGACAAGGGAACTGGTTTACCATATATAATGATTATTAATATCTAGTAATGAGCATTTTTTTCTCACTTCTCTGTTGAGACCTGTTGAAGTTGTCCATCCTCTCAGGTAGTTATAGTACGGGTTCCAGGTGGTCTGGAGTTCACAAAGTGTCAAGGAGATTCAGAGATTAAGGAAAGCACTGGGATTTGCAGTAATTAGAGGCTACAACTGCAGGCTTCTGCCCAGCCCCCAAAACTCACTACTGTTAAAGGCTTGCTGTAATATAGAAAGAAAATAATACTTTAGAAGGGAGCTACACCAGCACTCCAAGTGCAGTAAATATAGCAGAGTAAGACTTCAAACCTAGAAGCTAGAGACTACAGCCACAGCATGCAGACTTAAGACAAAGTTCTGCCAACAAGAGACACTGAGCTCGATTGTGGTCTTGACTTGAAGTCTGTGCTACTGGAAAGCATGGGAAGAGCTCATGGCATACCCTCACAGAGCACAGCTACTAGCTATATCTGTAAATGAAACAGGCACATTTCCTCACCTGGGATGAAAGTGGAACGCTACCTTAATTAAAACCTATCCCTAGTGTCCTGCATCTTCAACCTTGCAGCCAAGCCACTCATTGTACAAGAACATCAGGACAAGCACAGGCCACTGCCTCAGCTTCACCCATTGCTGCTTTCACAGCATTTGTCCCTTCCCAGACAGCTTTGGTGAGCAAATCTTCCCTGAAGAAAGCAGGGTGTTGCTATAGCAGTGTGTTTTCCAGGGTAAAATCCTGCCTCCTGGATGCTCCAGTGCAGGTTCCTACAAGTTGAAACCACTCCACGCATGGCAGCCAGCTGAAGAGGAGGAAAGGGGCCTTGTTGTGCATACTGCTCCTCTCAAAGTTCCAGCCAGCCTGAAGTCAAATTTCACTGTTGCACTTCCAGATCTTTGCCTTTTCTTCCAGAAAAGGAAAAAGAAGAAAACTTTTCCCCTCTGTTAATCTTAATATAACTTTTGCATTGTGCATTTAATAAACCTGGGAAGGGGAGGAGAGTAATTTAAATCTCTGCCATGTTAATAAAATTCCTTCAAGTTCTGAAGGTATGAAGTCCATATTTCAGTTCCCCAGCTAATTAACTGCCAGCAAACAAGTTTAGTTTTAAGAAAACCTTTTTCAGCATTTGAATTTAAGAAATCTTTATTGTAATACCACATTTCTTATTCACCACTTGAGTTTCATAACTAAGAAACCCAAACTGACTCAGACTGCTAACCACAAAGCCAGCTTGACAATTGCAGGCTACTTTCTGGTGCAGCCCATTTTAAGGTCTAATATACTAGTACCTAATAGAAAACATGTGCCTTCAAAACTTCAGCAAAAAAAAAATCAGTTATGAAACTTGACATCTCTGCACACTTTCTCCTCCTCTACCACTAACTTCAACACCCCACCCAACACCACAGAGAACACTAATCCAATCTAAGAGAAATATTTAGTGTTTCCTCCGTGCAGTACTCCGAGGTGACACTGACAAACACTGTGTATGTTTTTCCGACTCTTATGAAGCCCTGGCAAAGCTTTTTGTAGAGAATAATTAACTTCCAGCTGTTTGACAGCTTTGCATGTCATGGAAGCCAACTCAAGAACTCCAGCTCCAAGTCAGCTCCCCTAGCCTCGCTTAGAATGGGTTTCTCAGCTTGTTCAGGCACTGGAACCATTTTACATTGTTTAAACTTGCTTTAAACCAACTAAATTCAGCTTTAAGTCATGAAAGACCCTTTCATTTCAGTTTAAAGGCCTCAGTGTAATTTGCCTCAGGGCAAATTCTACAAATCTCTATTTTCTCAAGATACCAAAAGCCAAACCCCTCTAACATCTCTATAATTGTTTTCCAAGAACAGGCTATAAAAGTGTGATAGGACACCTTTACCTTTGGGAACGAACCTAGCTACAACATGATTTGGTGAAAACATTTGAGGAAGGCGATAGTTTTGTATGCATTTTTAAGAAAGAAGGTCTAAAACATGAGAAGCAGGCTTGTTATTCTGAAATAACAAGGAAAAATCTAGCATGTCACACACAAGCTCCAACATTTCAGATTCCGCATTTCCCCCCTCCTCCTTTCTGAAAGTCCAAAGTTTTGCATCATCTTTAAGCAGAGTGAAATTTAGTGCCCAGAGTTTGGCCAGTGTTATTTCACTTTGTCCAGAAGTTGGTTGCCTTATGCAATCAATGCATGTGCTGTGGCTTCCTCTCTTCAGGAGCCAGCTCACCCTATGGCTTGCCTAACACCTCACCCGCATATACCCACAAACGGGTCTTGGTGGTATCAGCGAGCAATTTCAACAATACTTTAACTAGTATCCAACCAACACTGTTTTCCTTAGAACTCAACTGGGTTTTTAGTATTGAAGAGAAACAATTTCTCAGAAGCCACTGGAAGGGAAAGGAGAGGAAACAGTCATTCTATCTGAAAGTTAAACATTATCTTTCCCAGTGTAGAAGGGGTTTTCTGATAGGCTAGCCATGGCTAGCTGATTGGGAGTTGTTTAATATTGCAGTGGCAGAGTAAGTCCAGATAAACTACAAGTTTTGTTAAAAACAAGATTCCCTTTTTTGTTTTACAAAGGAATTAAACAGTTGCTTAGCAGACAACCAATGAACTGTTCTTCTCTGAATGTTTTAAGAGGACTGAGAAGTGAAGGATGCAATTATTAACAGATTAAAGGCTGCAGGATACTGCGACAGCTCAGTAAATTCTGCCAGGGAACTACCACAGAATGAAGGATTTTTAAAGAGCTTACTTGATCTTGCAGAGGAGCCTTCAGAGAATGCAGTCACACAAGAACTGTTCAAAGTAGCATAGAAATAACCCATCACATTTCCTTTTCCACAGCTACAGAAAGCCCCAGCTGACCACCACATAAGCTACATGCTCAGAAAAAACAGAATGAAAGAAATTACGTTTGATTTTGATTATTTCACATACAAGAAGAGCAGCAAAAGGCAGACTTGAGAGTTTGAATTCTCAAGGAAAATATTTCTCTTAAGGGTCTCCTTAACTACAGCAGAATTGCTATCTGAAGATTCTGTAGGGAATTAAATACAAAGCTGGATCTTTGCTTTTATGTACATGATATGGTGCTTGCAGCACAGATCATCAGCACCAGCTATACCTTCAGCCTTAGTCAAAGGAGCTAGTAGTATTCCCTTAGCATCCCTCCAACATCCACAGAAAGGCACTTAGAGATCAAGCCATGTCCTGTACATGAAAGACACTGTCATTTGACTCTCCAACAGTTTCCTACCAGATTAGCACAGCTGGCTTTTCAGGCATGTAAGAAGAATATCTGATATACTGCCTTTCAAGTTTAAAAATATGTACGACATAACACCTTGAATATTGCTTATCTCACTATCACTACTGAAATAGTAAGAAACAGTGAATTTCTGGTGGTTATCAAACAGGCTGGTACAAGTTTACCATTATCTGTTATGGTAAGAGAAGGCTTCAGGGAGACCTTAGAGCAGCTTTCAGTGCCTAAAGGGGCCAACAAGAGATACGGAGAGGGACTTTTTACAAGGGCATGTAGTGGCAGGACAAGGGAGAACGGCTTTAAACTAAAAGAGGGTTGATTTAGATATTAGGAAGAAGTCCTTCACCATGAGGGTGGTGAGACACTGGCACAGGATGTCCAGAGAAGCTGTGTTTGCCTCATCCCTGGCAGTGTTCAGGGCCAAGTTGGACACAGGAGCTTAGAGCAACCTGGTCTAGTGGAAGGTGTCCCTGCCCATAGCAGGGGGTTGGAACTAGGTGACCTTTAAAGTTGCTTCCAACCCAAACTATTCTATGATTCTATGAAAATAAGCTAACAGCATACAGAGACTGAACGGATATTACAACATGATGTCATTCACCTTGGATGGAAGGCCAGTGCTGCACACAAAGCCATTGTGTCTCAGCACCATACCACACCACAGATGCAAAGGCAATAACCAGCCTCAGAGAAGTACTATGAAACCAGGACAGCTAGCTCTATTTTCATCAAGGGTACAGTGTTGACAAAAAGATTGCTCTCGTCCACATGCACAAGGCCATCTTTTACCAGGAATGCAGAACTGACTGAGCAGCACCTAATCCAGCACTCATCCTCCACCACAGACACTGTCAGAGGAAGTTGTCCTCAAACTTTTATTGCCCTTCAATAAGCTCTCCCCGTTGCAAGAGGGGAGGGTGACTGAACTCACAGTACCAGGAGCAATTTAAGCCTGGATAAGCTGTAGGTAGGTTTGTCCCTCCCCCTTCTCTGGCTATACGTGCTCTCCACCCCAAACACTACCTAGCACCAAAATAAAAAAATTGCTCACATCCAGGCTATTCTGCAGTTATTTAAAGCAACAGCCCATTATGACCCCACTTTTTTGACTGAACTGTCTCCTTGCTCACACAATCACCCAAGCTTAATGAAATCACCTTTCAGCAAGCTTTACTTGGCAAGTGGCACTATGCCTGATCTCCTCCTCCTCTTCAAGATACAAACCTTTCAAAGTACAGAGGTAAGAATTCAACAGCAGGACACTTGGAAAACTTGCAAAAGTTGGCAATAGCCAGAGCATTAAAAGTAAATTAACAAAAAAATAAAGGGGGGGGGATTACAGAGAAATTTAAAGATGAGAGAGAGCCTTCAAAGATCTTCATGGTGAGGACAGAAGAGAGAGAAGAGAAACCCCCCTGCTAACTGGTGGTTGTGTTGCACAAAAGAAACACCAGTTTTGGAGAATTCATGTCCACAGTGGTCGATGCCTAGAAACACAAACCACCATATGCTCCTCACCAACCCTACATTTATTAATGGGACAGTCACCCAACACTTTCTGTAGATAAGGAAGATTTCCACACTAGGAAGTGTGGGGACACATTTACTTAACGGGATAGGTGTCTACAGGAGCACATCAAGACCAAATGTAGTTTTACATGACATGAGATTCCATGGGTCCCCAGGTGATACCGCAGGTGGAAATCAACTTGCACTCTTATTAGTTTAAATAGATTAAAAGTTAATTTGCCAAGTAAATCCAACAGTTACCAGCCTTTTTTCCTTTCCCTCCCAATTCTGAGTCTTTAAAGACTTACATAAACACTGCCAGGCCCTAAGTCTTAGAACATTTAGAACATGAAATCATCCTTCAAAACAGCAGCCAAGACAGTACACTCAAAGGGGCAGAAATAAGTGAGATGTGTAGGACAGCTCTTTTCACATGCTGTTCGGTCAGTGACACTTGCAAGAGTAAAGCATCATCTCTTAATCTAGCAAACAGCATCTAAACCCCTCTGGAGGAACAGTGATCCACATTCATTCCCTAATGAAAATTCTTTGGTGAATTTACTCAACAACTTTCAGCAGTTTTGATTTAGTAAATACATTGCTGACCCTCTTCAAATGAGATTGAGCTCACAGCTAACATCCCTTGCTCTCAACATACTGGTAGCAGCTAAGTGCTCGCTGGAAACAAGTTTGAGAAAGCTAATGATGAAATAATGTAAGTCAACAAAGTATAAGCCAGAAGGCATCTGTCTGCAGAAAGATGCCAGGTCATGTTTGATGCAGTGGGGAGCAGTGCTGAGCCTGACCGCTGTCTGCTCACTGGCACATTCAAGACTGGAAGCAAACAAGCACCATCATTGTTTTATGGCCATATGTCCCACAAAATGAAGCCTCTTCCACAACTGTCACTTAGGATTTTAATTCATTCTTTTACATTTCAGCAGCCCAGTACACCCAAAGAGCAAGGGCAATTCAGAGACCAGTTCCAGCCTATCTCAGGGTTGGTGCCTACCCTGCAGTTTTCTGTGGCACAGAGGTGCCTAAATTAGACCAAAAAGAGGAAGGGTAGGGATCATAAGCTCTTGGTAACACCAGTTAGTCTACCCTGCTTCTCAGTGCCTGTCATGCTTGCTCACAGACCTCTGTGCTGTGGGCAACCCCAGCTCACTGTTGCACCTCCACCACACCTGCGGGTGGGATATCAGGGTCAGATGCTGTGTACCATGGTCACTTATCTGAATACCATTATAGCTGTGAAGTTAGTTTATTCTACACCAGGCAGCCAGGAGAGCTGAATCGAGCACATAAAGACAAAGTTGCAGCACATACACATCAAATGGCTATTCTTGGACTCAAAGAGCTACAAACTTCAAGAACTGTAGACTGCAAATATGATTTAGGCATGGTGGATCCATCAAGTAAGGAGATGGTGATAGGGCAAAATAATATGCAGAGGCTCAGCAGGCAGTGGCCAGCGTGCATGGGAGAGCGAGTGTCGTTAATTAGACCTTGCATCCTCATTCCTCACCTGGATGTGCTCAGCCCAAGTCTGCACTCACTGCAGAAGTGCACTATTTGTTTACATAACATTTATGAGGCCTCAGCACAGCCTGCCTTGAGACTACGAGTCTGCCTCAGTCTGACAGGAACAGTTTTACAGGGCACAGCAGCTTTTTAATACCATGGCAGAGCGTTAACTTGTTTGTAAATATCGTGCCTTGCACAGAGGTGGAGCAGAATCACAATGATACACTTTTGCCACACACTATTTCCTCCAAGCATATGGAGATCAGCCTTCATCTCAGTGAAATTCCTGCAGAACAAGTTAAGCAGCAGTGCTACATATTTAACCTTTCCTTCCCCTTTCACCTATTGATGCAAGTTTACACTTGTACCAGATCTTGTTAGCCCGAGACACAGTGTTAGCCAGAATTATTTAGCTGTGCTCCCCCAGAATAAGCCCTCTGCAGATCAGGTGATGTGCTTCTCAAGGGTAGAGTTACATGACAAGAGAGGAACCAAAGAGAATCATCACAATAGCTTTCTGACCTGCAAAGAATCCTTCTTTACTAGTGGCAGGGAAATACTTGACACCAAAGAACACTTCCTATGGTTACCACCATGCCCTGACACAATCTAACAGCCTAACTCTAACTCAAAGCAAGGTCCACCTTTAAAACAAACCAACTCTTGTGCACTTTTCCCCCACATGCTACCGTTTTCCCTCAAATCAAATGTCTTTTTCAGAAGGTCAATATAGATTACAGAAAGGTGCAGTTATAAGCACACAAAACTGTACTTTGAAACCCTGCTCAACCTGCCACAGAGCAGTACCATCTTCTTAAAATGAGAACAATTCAAACTAAAGTTTGCTAGTTGATATGTTTTGTGCTTATAAAAGTACAAAGTAAGTATTATTTGGACTCCATTAAATCCTTGACATTCTATGTGTTAGAGAAGACCAGATGGCCAGATCAGATATGATAAAATCCTATTTATTGCATTTTGTTGTTTCTATTGCCTGGGTGGTTTGTTGGTGGGGTTGTTTTTTTTTAATTTTTTAAAAACGTGGCACACCAAAATGTTTCCACACAGAGCACTGATATAAGCAGTAAAGAATTCAGACTAAACATGATAATTATAAGACAAGTTGTCTCTGGAAGGAGGATGACCAGGAAAAAACACTGCTGTCAAGTACAGGCACATTGAAGTCCCTAAACCAGAAAGGTGCTTCAAAAGCCAAGCTTGACAGCCCCAGAAAAAAGTACACTGTACTTTTATATAGGCTTCTGTTAATAAACTGCTACCAAAGTTCTGCAAAACGCATGTTGTGCCATATGTTTTATCAAAGCCCACCCGGGGGGATCTTGCTTCTCTGACAGGCAGATGACAGCTCCCATGCTGGGCATGGAGGAGAGCCCTGGGCACCACTGCA
This sequence comes from Nestor notabilis, assembly GCF_000696875.1. NCBI lineage: Eukaryota > Metazoa > Chordata > Aves > Psittaciformes > Psittacidae > Nestor > Nestor notabilis. The sequence continues at coordinate 17,260 of NW_009930662.1, forward strand.
GAACAGACAGGAGGAGGTGCTACCAGGGCACCTTGAGATATGGGAAAGCCCTGAGGCTCAACGCCCCCTCGGCCCAGCAAAGCCACCTCCTGGTACTTCCCACTGCCTCAGCCTGGAGGAAGTGCTCAGTCTTGCTTGGTTTCACTTGATGGCATATGATGGCCCAGTTAAAGCAGAAACTAAGCCAATTAGGAAACCCAGACTGTGAAGTCACCGTTAGCACAGCGACAGCTGTTACAGCAATGGCAGGAGTTGCACAAAACACATTCTCCGACGAGCAGGGCTACTTACACCATTGCCTCCAGAAGAGCTGGAGCACCCAGTGCCACAATTGGAGGCCAGAAGAGAAGAAGCCAAGCCAAAATGCAGTTCAGCAAAGACAACATGAACAGCTCTTGCCTCTTAAGTTTGAGCTCAGCCTGAAGCACTACACTACATCAGCTTTGTACAAGGAACATCCTGACTTAGCAGGACAAATGAGGCCAATTACATGTAGCTTGCTTCCTCTTTGCCATGCTGTGCTGAAAGCCTGAAACATTTCTCATGTTTGATTAGAGAATGTTGGCTCCTAGCAGGGGCACAGGCCAATGGTGGCCCAAGCACAGAGTGCCACCAAAGCCCTGAGAGCAGAAGAGCAAGCACCGCTGTGGGAAGAGGTGAAAATAGGGACTTGCAGGCAACTATGACAATAGGAAAAGTCAAGTCCAAGGATGAAGACAAGAGAGGGTGGAACAAAAGAGAAAATGAGGGACTAAAAGCAATAGCAGCAACAAGCTTAGCTCAGTAATTGTGCTAGGACATGGCAAGAAGGAGTCATGCAGATGAAATAAGCAGTTTGACAGAAGCTGTTTTCTCCAAAAAATCGCTGTCTAAGTTCAGCTGGGATGTTTCAACAGGCCCTCAAGCCCACAACCCATCACACAGGATAATCAGGACAGCTGATTATGTCAGAGCCACTCTGACATAAATCCCTCAGCAGAAAGCTTAGACAGCATGGGAAAGGAAGGAGCAGATGGCTCATTTCAAGAGGTGGCTTCTAGCATTAAGATTAAAATGCTGTCGATCTCCAGCAGCCAGGATAGAAGAGGGGGCAGGAGCACATATACCTTGCCCTCAAGAACAGGTTCAGCA
>NW_009930662.1:18421-20035 GCF_000696875.1 Nestor notabilis
CAGTGCCCAAGGAGCTGCAGGATTAGGTAGGCACACAGCAAACAGGACTTGGGGCAGGGATGCTGCTGTCAGTTCTACAGGAGGAACTGACTCAGCAACAGCCAGATCTCGATAGCACTTGTAAGCAGACAATTTGATTACACAAGAAAGCTCTTCCTCAGAACAGCCAGAGCCCATCCAGGTTGTATGTTTTGAATTCTTAAACCAGAATACAGACAGTCATGCAGCTCAATAAGATTACACACAATGAGCTTCCAGAGGCAGCTACTGTTTCCTTGTCTCACCAGAATACTTATCTCCACCACTAACAGACAGAAATTCTCCCCACCCCTTCTAAGAGGGGTACTGCAAGGATATAATCATTTTCCAAACCAGTCAAATCTTTAAGACTCACTATTCATTTTCACTGTTGTACTTCTCCCCAGACAATGTGGCTTCCCAAAGCAGAATACCAGCACACTTGTGAGGTGTGTGCATCGATCCAAGAGCTAGGGGCTGGTCAGAGCCACCAATGCCAGCTCACCTGCCCTTGCGCCTGCAGGGCCCCTGCTCTAGCTGCTCCCAGAGGGTACTTACACAGCTTTCAGCCCAGGGCTGCTGCTTAGGAAATACAAATCTCATTCTTCATATGAAAAATGAGCAGCTCAGAAAAAAAAAAAAACAAACCCACCACCACAAAAACCCATTGCTGGCAAGTAGGAGGCTTTCTATGGCAAGAGAAGAGAGGCTCTGTCATCAGCCCCAGCAAAATGGAAACAAGCTTTAAAGGGTTTTAGCCACTTGCTAGTGAAAAGTTACCTATGAAGGAGTCTCATATTCTGCCTATTTCTGAGCTGGCTAGTGTGCAGGACATGGAAGTGGAGCATGTCCAAGTGTGGAAACCCAGCCTGTTTCAGGGCCCAAATCTACTCCACAGACTTTACAGGTATCCTGGTTTAGGCTGGGATAGAGTTGATTTTCTTTCTGCTAGCTGCTATAGTGCTGTTCTTTGGCTTTAGTCCTTCCTATGTTTCTTATTATTATTGTTATAATATTTTACTTTTATTTCAATTATTAAACTGTTCTTATCTCAACCCACTGTTTTTTACATTTTTCCAGTTCTCCTCCCCAGTTCTGCGCTGTAGAGTGGGTGACCAAGCAGCTCCGTGGTACTTAGTTGCCAGCTGGGCTTAAACCACACCAGGCTTTACAAAACGTTGCATCCATTGGCTCCGGGCAGCTTCCTGGCACTGATCAAGCTGGAGAGGCGAGTCCCACCTTCACCCAGCACACCTGCAGCCAGCGCCCAGCCCACCCGGGCCAGAGTGCTCTGCTCGCCCTCGGACCCACAATAGCAGCCTCCGCTATCAGACATCGTTACTCATTAATCAGAGAAAATTCAAGAGCAGCAGCGCCGTGCACGGCATCGGCCAGAAAAAAAGCGGCAATCCCAGGCAGAACCTCCTCCTGGCGCGGGAGCGCCAGGAGGAAATTCCAGCCTCTTACCGAGCATCCCAGCTGGGCACGTTCAGCGAGGGCTGAGCCACCTGGGGGTGAACCCAAGACATGCCCTCGCACCCCGCGGACGTGAGGGAAGGGGCACCTCCCAGCGCACGACCCCCCACTCTTCCCCAG
>NW_009930663.1:0-20454 GCF_000696875.1 Nestor notabilis
CCCTAACTGTTCTGTGATTCTATGATTCTATACCCTTTGCAGACAGCCCACATCCCAGACTGCTGAGTAGGCAAAGGTGAAGGAGTGGACACTGTTCCTGTTTGGAAAAACAGTTGCACAACCGTGGAAAGAGTCTGCTCTGATACTTAGATTAGCATTAATTGGGTTTAATGCCATTTGGTTCTTTCATTTTAAAGAGTTTGGAGAAACAAAGAGAATGTTACATAGTTAGGTGATGTCGTGAATGACGCAGGAGTTAGCATCCTTCTCAGGAATATCATTTAACTGGCAACATCCACAAGCTGGTGGGTATGCCTGGGGTATTGCATTTGACAACGGTATTTCCCAAATCTGACATGATATCTTCAGTTATGGCTTGGTTTTTCACCTTTACTCCCAACTTCTCTAAGTGCATCTTGATTTATGGTTATTTCTCTCCTATCGTGTGGCTGAACTTTACAGTCCTTCATCACAGAAGTAGAATTATAAGGAAGAGGCAAAAAACCTGTACTTATCAAAGCTGTAGGTAAGCTGCTTGCTGTCTCAGAGGGCAAAACATAAACTAATTCAAACTCAGTGGATTTAGAAGCTGGGGTTAGTTTTGACGACCACATTTTCTTTTAATCTTAGAAATGAAGACTGTTAGTCGGCTGCAGCAGTATTCCTGGTGCTGTGGCCCCTGAGAATAGGCAATTTTGATAGAGATCAAGATATTTCTAGAATCAGTTTAGCAATGGTTCAAAAAAACCCCCAAACCAACAACCAACCAGCCAAAACCAGAGAAACTTCCACACGTATCGTACTGTATTCCCTCTTTAGGGGAAGCAAAGACTGTCCAGTTCCAGCCTTAATGTAGTGTGATGTAGTAAGGTCTTCAGTTCCTTTGCTTGTACCAGTATTTGCACTCTGGTAACAACTATTGCAGTACAGATTAGCCAATAATTATTTGTATCAACATTCTTACTGATTATTCTTCCATTCTTGCTGGTAGTTTTGGCACGTCTAATAAGGTGATAAGTACTGAAGGGAAGGCTGAAGTTCCTGCTTGGCCAGGAAACTGTGTTGTTGCTGTTGTGGACTAGTCAGCTCTGACAACATTAGATGAAATGTGGAAAAAGTAAAAAGCAATCCTGCTTTCAGAGGGTTGTTGGTGACCTTTAAATTAGGGCTGGGAGTCTCATCATGAACTGCAGCTGCAGGATACATGACTTATTTCCCTTTCCTTCTGAACTGAAAGGTTGTTTTCACTGAAATTACCACTTATTACAGAAAGGTCAAATTCGTATAACTGCATCTCAAGTAAGTAGACAGTGAACTTGTTTATCTCAGCACAGTGTTTGCAGCTTCATAATTCTGTGTCTTTGTTTAAAGATCGTGCTGTTGTCATTCTTTAACATGCTGCAAATAGACCCATTTGACGTGCTAGACTTTTAACTGCTGCAAATTGTTTCTGTTCACTCAAATGGAATGATGGTAAATTACACTGGTGCAAGGTTTGGTGCTGTGTAAGAATTGCTGCTCAACTGCTCTTTGGCCGCTGTCTCCTTAGAAAAAAATGGTTGAAGACTGTTTTTTATGGGTATGCTCTGCATGTGCTATTGGGCCTATGAAGACTTTCTATGTCAAGTACTGCAGAGTAGCTTAAGTCTTCACTGTATATTTTAGTTTGACTTGCACGTAGTTACAGAAATTACGAATAACATTTCTAAGAGCTCCCTAAGTGCCACTGAGCACAAATTCTCAGCTTGTTAAGGGACTTGCTCTTAGACTAGATTTTACAGCTTTAAGTTACATAGGTAAAGAACTCCTTTTTCCAAGGCTTGATCAAGGTATTCAGAAACCCAACTCAGTGCTACACAGAAGGTTCCCCTTGTACAGAGATGTCACTCTCTTTGGGAAGGGGCTTGCTCTTGTAAAACTGGAGCAGAAGTCACTCTTTTTCCCAGTTTAAGAGGGTGGCTGTTTATGCGTGTTCTCCCTCTGTAAGATCTCAGTTAAACACTTGCTGATGTTGAGGGAGGCTGACATTTCAATCCTTGTCTTATAAATATCAAAGATTTTCAACCACTAGAACTCTGTGAACTGTACACGTAGAGGAGGAAGGGACCTGCATCAGAGGGAGAGGTATCTTGAGTACCAAACTAGCCTAGCATAGATGTGGAAACTGGAGTTAGGAACATATAGATGGTAGTATGGACAATATTTCTGCCAGTGGGTGGTGATGTATCTTCATGCTTAATACTGATTTGTTCCTTTAGCTGTCAAAATTTAAATCCTCATCATGTTTTCTGGAGCTGTTACTTGCAATATTTTGGTGATCTCTTAGACCTCATGTTACAGGGAGTGTAAACATTGCACATCATAAACTGTTAGTAACTACCTTTACCTGCCTCTGCATTTCCAGTATATGCAGGTGGCATTAGGCTGTACTCCTGCTTCTGACTTTGCTGTGTATTTTAAATTGTTATTTATGATTTTATATACTTGAAAGGACCAAGAACTTCAAGCCATGTATTTGGCCACAGCTCTGCTGCCATTTAGATACTGTTTTAACCAAGTGGATAAAATCTTCAACTCAGGACAGTGGTTAAGTGCTACTCATACAAACTGCCTACAGAAATTAGGTACTCTCTTCTGTGGATTTAAAATAAAAAAGAAAAGATTTTGGACCATATTTGAATTCCTGATAGTTGGTTTTAAGGTGTGTCTAATGTTAAGTACAAATCTTGAGAGTCAAGGAAGTAGACTGGATGTAGACTAGACTTCACCTAGAGCTTCAGTCTGGCTTTATTTGGCTAGTAAGAGAAATGTGTCTTTTTAATGTCAATTATTCCTGTGCTTGTGTAAATTGGAAATTGTTATCTAAGTATCTGCCAAGAGATGGCAGTGCAGTGCTGCTCAATGTGCTGCTCGATGCGTTGGGTGGGATTGTAGGAAACTCTAGTGGCTATAACAATACAGAGCCGTTTTTCCTGAGGTTTTTGGTGGCCTTTCCTAGAACAGGCTGACATATTTATCAGCTTACTTCCTACATGCTGTGGGTTGAGAAAAGAAGCAGAAATCCAGACGATTGCCTGCTTTGCAGTGCTCTGTTCATCTCTGGAAAGTTACGCTTCCATCCTGCATGCAGAGTAGATTGCTAAATTGTGCCTTGGTTTCTCAGTCTTTCTCCAAGAGAAATACAAAGGCGCCTCTTAAGCTGTCATCATTTCCAGCTTCTGCACAGCTGATGTAGAACTATGGGCAGTAGTGGTGCAACACTCATTTCTGTTAGCACAGAATATTAAAATAAAATATAAATCTTAAACCGCAAAACAGGAAATCACTGTTTATTTCTGCTAGGTGCTGTATATATTCAAGTGAGGTGAGGCTTGTAGAAAGAGGTGATCTCTCTCATTTGTCAGAGTTACAAGAACAGACAGGCATTCTGGTTTGAAAGCACTTCTTCAGATCTCTGCTGTACATTCAGACATTCTGAGCACACAGGAACACAGAGCTGTTAATGCTGAAAAAACTTTTTGTCTTCTGAATACCAAAGCGTTTATTGGAAAAGGTGGGTGGGAGATCAGAGGGGATAGCTGCCAGTGCTCCATTGCACTGTTAGTACCAAATCAGCTTGAGACAGTGTCTGAAAGAGGTTTCTTTGTTCTGTTTGGGGGGGTTGTCCCTGCATTTGACAGATGCATGTGAAGTCTGTAATAGTTTGTCAGTGCTTGTGCCTTCTTATACCTCTTAAGTGTAATTTAGTTCCTGGTGTCAGTCAGAGGCAGTCTGTAGATTATAATTGTTTGGATGCTGGTGTTGGTAGAGTTCTGATTTGGAAGAAAAGCCTCTGAGGAGTGAGTGAAGTGCTCATCTTCAGAATAAACATCGTCACCTGACCTGAGCTAACTCACCCTCAGATACTACTGCGATTCTGCACGCTTCTTTTACAACACTCCACTTGGCAGCAGCGTTCCTCCGCTTTTCTCTTTAAGCACACCATTCTAACCCTCAGTGTTCCCATGCAGTTTGCTCCCTTGGTAATGTGTCTGTAACAGTTGAAGAGACTAAGTAACCATCCTTCTGCCCTACTTGGGCTGTGAACGAGGAATTCTATCACCAGGTCAGGGAGTTTCAGGTGTCATCTTGCTCAGCCCAGAGCCTCAGACAGGGCAGCAGTAGAATTTATACTGGGGGATGCCAGCAGCTCCAGGAACCTTTCATCCACCAGGATACAGCCAGGCACCTGTGTGTGTCTCTGCTAAGGGCTTCTTCTTGAATTCTGCTCCTTTCTCCCCAGCTACTCTCAGTAACAACTCTGTTGGATGTAGCTCGTATCTTGCTAGCTGCCTTTTTACTCAAAGAGAAGTGCAGTGACTGGCAAGAGGTAGAAAAATTGTATAAAATGAAGATGAGGGAAGTTTCTGTGGGTATGTTGAGCAAACAGAGTTTCAAGAACAGACTAAAAAGCCCACCAGAAAACCCCCTTTCTCATGAATGACTTTCTCTGAGACTGCAGATCAGCTTCTCTGTGCTTTCTGTGTGAAGTCAAAGGTCTGGATCTGGCTGTTACCAGTTGCAGGGTGCAAATCTGTTCATTTACTTGTCTGAAGACTCATGGTCCTCGAGGGTACAGATGTAAACTAGCATGGTCTAGAGATGCTCTAGCACGCAGCAGGGTCAGGGTAGCGATGGAGTTCAAAACCTGCATTTTTGTCTTGGGTGATTAAAGTCTTTCTCAAGAGCTTTCTGTTGTTCAGATGAATGACCTGAAAGTTACCAGTAGTGCTCACTGGACAGAAAAACCTGGTAGTGAGTTTAATTTCCTTCCTCTCCAGATATCAGCTGGAGATATTGGATATCAGAACCTGTGACACGGGCTCACCTGTGTGAGGAGCTGGTCCTCCCCTGTCCCACTTGTCTCTGTAATTTGTAATGCAGTGGCTCTTATCCAAGCTTTGAAGACTGACAGTAATGAACCCAAGGATGTAACAAAATGTCCTGGGGTGTGTGGTGAGGTGTTGGGTTGGTTTTATTCCTTCCTTTCTGTGGAAAAAGACTGTGTTTGGAGTAGGTTTACATAGACATTTTGCCACGTCTGGCTGCATGTTGAAGATGTTCAACGTTGCCTTCCTTGTTTCATCAGCCTGCTTCTACAGCTAGGCTCCTACCTCAGATTAACTTTCTAATGTTTCTAAAATACCTAGTTTTGTAGCTTAGAATATGGAAGGTAAATAAAACCACTTTGTCTGGTGAGTTTCTATTTAATTAAAGCATTTTTAAGCCACTGTTAAGATTATGTTTTGGAGGGCGGGAGGGGAAGAGAACCTGAGTACCATTTGAGGTGGGCACTGCTGAACGCTGCTGCTCTCTGTCGGCAGAAACAACCAACTTCTTACTGAATTATTCCCCCTTGTGTGTTCTCTGGGCTTTTTTTCAGTCCAGAATTATTTATTTGTCAATTGGAGAGACTCCTTTCATTCACAGAGGGAAGTTACTTCTCTAATGAATAGCACTTTGTCAGGACAGCTTCCTAATATTCAATCTAAATTTTCTGTTTCTTATACAAGCCAATTCTGTACCTAATGTCTCCCTTACTATAATAAATATTTTATACTCTTATTCCAATTTCATAGCTTTGTGTAATTTGTAGTTCTGAGTGAATGGGAGGTTTCTTAACTAGTGCGCATCTTGTCTCTTTTTTAATTTGCTCTAAAAGCTTTAATAAATACTCTAGTAATTCTAAAGACATTCTTCACTTGGAGAAGATGGAGTAACCTTTGCAGTGGGTGAACAAAATTCGTAACCATCTGAAAAATAAACCTAGGCTCAGCTGTCCTTCATGGTGCTGCCATTGATGTTCCTGTTACAGAGCCATGATTGCAGTCATGATCTCTGTGGTTATGTGTCTCAGTTCAGCTATAGTGCAGATGACTGTCAGGGAGACCAGAAGTTGATTCTTGGCCAATGAGATATAAAAGTGGAAAGCTAAACTCTGAACAGAAGTGCAGAGGGGACTTGACCTTGATCTGTGTCAGCAGAGGCCAGTGGAGCTGTGAAGCTTTTTTTTCTAAAGCTGCTTCAGGAGAACTTTCCAAAAGAGATGAATGAGAGACTGGAGAAGTGAGATCCAGAGGACAGATGACTCATCCAAGAGTGCCTAGCGGGATGTGGCATGGGACTGCAGTCTTCTGAGTCCATCCCAGTCTTCTGGAGAGACTGTCACAGCCAGAGCAAGAGCAGTCCAGTTGCCGCTGCTGCGGTTCTCTTTACTCTTGGACTCCACAAGGCTATTTTGCCCCTCTGTGGTGTAGCCAAACCCCAGTGAAGGCAGTTGAGTCCTTCCCTTGACATCAGCAGGCTTTTGGCTAGGCTGCTTTTGCAGAGGGAGGGTACATAATCTTCAGCATTAAGCACTGTTGTAGTTCTTGTGGTGTTCAGGGATTTTTAGATCAAATATTGACTAAATTCGGACCACGTCTTGTGCCGAAAACCATTCTGAGGTTGTTGTGTGTTATCACATGGAAACTTGGGTACAATGGCCAGTCTGTGTTCTCACTTAGTTAAAATAAACTGTTGCTTAGCATTCGGAATCCTCTCTACTCAGGATTATCTACGCATATGCCAGTCTTGCAGCATTGAAAGATGTGAGTGTGCAGGGTAAAACAGAGTGAGAAAGCCTTCTGTCAGTGTTGGCCATACAGCATTAGCTGAGGTGTTTTGGCTTATTTAGAAGTTGAGTAGATTTTGTACACTTCCCTGAACATTATTTTGCTCCCGAGTTTTTAATTGATATGTTACTATGTTGATACAATCAGCCTGTGGTCATGGAATGCTTATGAATAAAGTGTATTGTTATTACTAAGATCACGAATTTGTTTTTATAGCAGAGTATTGAGAAACTTAAGGGAAGAAAAGGAATTCCTATTGAGAAGAAGAGTAAATGGAATTACCAAGACATTTGCTATCTGTCAGCATTGTATATAATTTATTTTTATTTCACTTTTTTACCCCAAACTTCTTTGGTCATTCTGAAAAGCACTTTGGATTTCATCCCCTTCCATATGTTCTTATGGAGTGCACTGTTCTGTACACTGCTTAAATTGTATGTTACGAACTGTGATTGTTCACATTGCTGGAATTAACTTTGTGTCTTTGCTGCACTTTCTTGTTCAAAGGGCTTCCAACATGAGTATCTTCATCCATGCCTTTATTTTCCATACATGTTCACAATATTTTTGGGGGTTCTTAGGGATCCATCCTTCTCACTTCAGAACTTTTTATTGCTGTCTGCAGTAAAGGGGTAAAAAAAATCACTTGACCTAGTTAAAGAAATAAAGACTGTGAAATGTACACTGGCGGAGAGTCTCCTTGTGGAACTGTATGTTTTGATTCCTCATTGGCTTTGTCTTTCCATCTGTTCATCTCATCTGCAGCTCTTCCACTGTCTCTCACCAAAGTCTGCTCATAAGCTGGTAATTACTGGTACATTTATTGTGTGCCAGGCTGTTCTGGGACTGGCTGCTGACTTCTTTATACTGTCGCGGTCGGCTTTTGTTCCTCTGACTCAGACCTGCTTCTCCCTGTTCCTCTCTTCCCCTGACATAGACACTTTTTCCTTCCAGTGAAAAGACTGACAAGTTTTTTATAGAAAATAACAAAACCAGAATCTGGGGGTGGTTGGTTTTGTTTGTTTTTTTTTTTTTTTTTTTTGTTTGGTTTTTTGTTTGTTTTTTTTGTTTGTTTGTTTGTTTTCCTTTGCATAGGATCTACTTCTTCCTGTGGCCTCTATCCAAGTTTGCTCCTGTATTCTGCCTTCACTGTGTCATTTCAAACCTTTGTGTTTCCTGTCATTCTGTCTCGTAATCTTAGTGTGATTTAGGTTGCTTTCTGGTATGGTTGAAACACCTTTTCTTTCATCACTGTGAATAATTAGTTGAGCAGTCCTTTGTGCTGTGTATTTGTAACATTCCCCCTGTGCCACGTTTCCTTCCCCCACTTTATTGTGGGAGTCAACTGGATTGAGTGTCACGCTGGTATAAACACTGGTTTCTGTGGGGTTACACTGGATTACCCACTGTAGCAGAGATCAGAATCTTCCTGCTGGCACTCTTATTAAATGCATCACAAACTTTAAAAGACTGGTAGTATTGATCAGAGGCAGCTGCCCTTCAGTTTTGTTCTCACACTGCTTTGTAATTTTGGGTTTTGAATGAAGATGCTGGTGTTCCAGACTTGGCCTGTTCTGAGAAGATACTTTCAAAGTGACTCCAGGATACAAACAAATACACAGTCTTATGATCATGAAATGCAGTTAACTTGCTTTCTGGTTGCTTGAATTTTAATTCCAGTCACCCTAGAAGGATGTTCATTGTGTTGGAGGGATTTGACCAAGTGGTTCATTTCCAAGATTCAGATTATTTGTTTATTTTCCCCCTAAAAGAACAAACTGGAGAAGAGCTTCAAGCTTGGTACTGTATTTCCCTTCCTCTTCTCATGTGCCCACTTTCAATTGTTTTCCCAGTAGCTTGGGAAGCTTAATTAAATTCTAAATATATTTTTGTATCACACTTGGCACACAGTACTATTGACAGTATAAACAAAGCAGACAAATGGTTTAATGCACAAGAAAGAGATAACAAGAAGGAGGAGCAAACCCTGGCTTGCTTACAGTGGCTGCAGGGAGGACTGACTTCTTGCATTTCTAACACCATGTATAGCAAAACCCAGCAGGTCCAGATTGTTTTAGTTCTGATATCTCTGCCCATTAGTCTAAAACTAAACTGAGCTCCCTTGAATTTCCTCATGTCACCTGGTGTCCCTGCTGTACTGAGAGGTCAGACTGGCTCCTTTACTCACTCTGCTGCTGCTGGCTGGAGTGTGGGTAGCAGGGATCTCCTGTGGAAAACAGCTGAGCAGTTGAGCAGGGCCACATCTTAATGTGTCTTTGCACATTGTTTCATGTTTCCTGAACTTAATTCTTGGCCTTCCAGAGCTGCTTCTTGAGCAGGGTTGCTCGCTGCCAAGGGAGATTCCACACTTGATATTTCTTTGTGAAGGAAGTATCTTTTCTGGGAAATACCGTACAGTAAAATGCAGCTCTTCCTAAGGGAGTAGCTGGTAAAATGTAATGGACTCTGTTTTTTTAGGAGGCCAGAGTATATGAGCAGTGGCACTTTGTAGACACTTGCCTCTGGATACCTAGTGTATTCTAGCTAAATTTTCAGAAGAGAGAGATGGTTATGTTTGCCTTTATTCCTGGGATCAAAGTTTGAGAGACATTAGGGGAAATGGTAGAACTTGTATCTTTACAGTCAGGCTGTTGTACCAGCTGTTGCTGTGTTTACAGTGTCTGCATATATTTTGTATACAGGGGTGAAAAACCATATTTCATGAAATATATACACTTCTTATTTTTGTATGAAGCACTCTTTAGATGTGACAAAATAGTTGTTGGACCAGTTTAAATGGTTTGTGACTTGCCTCTATAAAAACTGAGAAATAGATCTGAGGTGATACAAACATTCCTGCCATCACTGAGATCAAGAGAATTGGAACAGTTGACACCAGCTGAGAATTTACCACTAAGGGACATCAGGTTGGTGGCTGTTTGAGTACAGAAATAAAAATAGTTTCATATAAACTTATCTAAATTTCTGTATGAATGACCTCCCAGGACTTGTTGGTTTTGTTTCACTTAATTTTGAATGAAACAGTAAAGCAGCATGAAATGTATTATTGGTAGCATGGAAAGTATTTCGGCATTTAGAGGACTGAATGAATGAAATGTTGGGATTGTGTTAGTGTCTCTTTGTTCTAAAGTTATCTTTGCCATTATGAGCTTTGCCATTGCTATTTCCAGATTTCTTTTCTGAAAAGTAACTGAATTCAGGAATGTGGCAGTCTGTGAGGTCACAAATAATGTGTCATTTCACACTTCCGGTACACATTGATTGACTTTTGTCAGATTGAGGAGGTTTGATAAGCTGGGCCATCCTTTTTCCATACCTCCACCTGTTGTCTAAGTCCTTAGTTACTCATTTGAGATTTTATGAACTAGTGCTCAGTAGTATAATAAGTGCAAAGTACTGTTAAGCATTTAAACAAAATAGGAATTGAATTGCTGTGATGCTGGGCTTTAAAAAAGGAATTTCTCTGTGTGTGAAGTATCTGCTCCTCCGTGAAGGCATCCTGAATTTCTGCTTACTCTGCATGTTTGGTAGAGTAAAATGATTTTAAGCATATTATTTTTGAAATATGTCGACTTTCATTGGCATACTAGAACATAATGACATTTCCTATGACACAATCTGCAGACTGAAATTCCCTGCGTACACATTTCTCTAATGGTGCAGAAGCAGTTTTAGTTCAGCATTTTTTTTTTTAAAATCTTACAATAAGGGCTGGTTTTGTGCGTGGAATCATTTCTCTGTGGTGTTAGTGATGATTGGGTGGGATGTACATGTATCAGTACTGAATGCTGTAGACTTCCTGTACTAAGAAAGCTGATTTTTCTACCATTGTAGCTAAGTTGAGCTTACTCAAGCGACTTGGGGGTGTTTCGTGTAACCTTCAGTCCACTCAACTTGTCAGTTCCTCTGCTGAAAGAGAACAAGATACATCTTATCAAGAATTTTAAACCCTGCTTTAGATGGTGTGGCCCTTGTGATCTTTAATGGGCCCTCACATCTCTGGTGTGAAGGTAGTTTTAGCACAGTGCACAATTCCGAACTCCAGGAGGCCACGCAACCACGGGAGAGGCTGGGGAGTGGTATCAGCGTTTAGCTCCTCCTGCAGCGAGGGGTTTTTGCGTGGGCTGTGCTGTTCGGTGCAGTATCCTGAAGCAAACATCCATGTCTGTTAAACTGGGACTGGTGAAGGTGACTTACACAGAGTAACATGGTGGGTTTGCGGGTGAGTGGTAGAATATTTTACTCTCCTTTTACTTTGGAAGGGAAGATGGCCTCTGTCATCATTGTTCTTCCAGTCCTTGTTGTTGCTTTGAAGCCTGTGACACAGTCCTTCCTTGATATTTTGCCTCCTTTGTGCCTTAAAGATTAGAGGGGAAAATCAGAAGCTAAAAACCTGTGGAACAGAACGTTGTCTAAATCGCCATTCCTGCAGCAATAGAGGGGAGTTAAAAACAAACCCTGAGGTGATCTACCGTTTACTTCCTGCTTGTGCAGCTTATTGAAACTGTTCATTGTATTGAGTGGTGTTTGTGTAGCAGTAACACCAAGGTCCCATGCTTTTCATGGAAAAGCAGAGTAAGAACAAGAGAGTGAGTATTTAACAGTAAAGACAGGCCTTTCAAGATGTCACCTGGGCCACTGGTAAAAAAGCTCTGATGGACTTCAAATCTAAAGATGTTTCTTGTTGTACAGGTATATTCTAGGCTAGCGGTGTTTGTGTAGGTGTAAGTTACTGACATGACTGAAAACTGTTGAAAGCAAACTTTGAGAGATACTTTAAAGAGAAACCTAGACTTGAGGGGAAAGAAATCTTAACCGTAGCATTGACTTTGTTTGTGATAAGGTCTCTGAGATTTTTCTCAAATAATTAGCAGGATATAAATATATCAGTTCAAAGAAATGTGCAAATCTCTTCTGACAAACATTATTATCTGAAGGCATTCTTTTTATCTGCAGGCATTGTTTCTTGTGCATCCATGGTTACATATTCTCCCAGAAGGGTGAAAAAACCTCTCTGTTACTAGGTATCGTGTTTTACCTCTGGCTAAAGCCATGCAATGGGTGAAATAGTTTTTCTGCCTAATCTATCCTGGGAAATGGTCAATAACTAAGCCTGAGTAAAAGTTAATTACCAACCAGTTGGTAATGCTGTTAAAAGCATGCCCAGGGGCAAGAAAAGGTACAGGAGATATGAAGGAGGTAAGAAGAGAACACTTTTCAGTAGGGGTGTTTGTGAAAAGGAAGGCTAGGTTATGTACAGAAAATAAGGCAAAAGATTGTAATTCAGTGATTAAATCTGATATGCCAAAGCCTTATTTAGTTAAAAAGAAGTTAATTTATGTCATAGACTCACAGAATGCTTTGGGTTAGAAGGGACCTTAAAGCTCCTCCAGTTCTAACCCCCTGCCACCGGCAGCGACACCTTCCACTAGAGCAGGTTGCTCCAAGCCCCTGTGTCCAACCTGGCCTTGAACACTGCCAGGGCTGGAGCAGCCACAGCTTCTCTGGGCACCCTGTGCCTGTGTCTCACCACCCTCACAGGGAAGGACTTCTGCCTAATACCTAATCTAAATCTCCCCTCTTTCAGTTTAAAGCCCCTTGTCCTATCCCTACATGCCCTTGTACAAAGTCCCTCTCCAGCTTTCTTGTTGGCCCTTTTAGGTACTGGAAGCTGCTCTAAGGTCTCTCCAAAGCCTGCTCTTCTCCAGGCTGTTGTTTACAGAAATTGAGAGGCAGCCATGTCCTGCATGGTGATGTTTTAGGTATATTTACTTCTGAGATTTCTTTACATACATGCCTCATGGAAGAGAACCACATGAAATAATGTCTCGGGAGGGCTCTGACAACTTTTCTGACCTCCCTTATGGCCAGGTAGAATATTAACAAGTTGATTTGTTTTTGCTCTGACAGCTACCTGTATCCCACAGTACAGTCTGTCACCACCTGAGACTGAATATCCTGAGAGGTAAAAGCAAAGCCCCCCAGACCAGCAGTTCCTCCTCTTCTGCACTGTTTGAGTCATGAATAGTATCACCTGGGTATGACAACAGAGGGTCTTTTCACTGCTCTCCAATCAGCTTTCCAAAAAAAATTCCGTGGCAAAATCAAGGTAAGCACTGTGGTCCTGGTGTGATGAGCACACATACAGTGCCAGTGAGTTCAGGAGCCTGCTGGTGCCTGCCCTGATGTACCCCATGGCTGCCGTCCCTGCCTGCTGTGTGCGTTGCTGTTGTGGCAGTAGTCAGTCGTGCTCAGGGTATGTACAGTGTGAGCAGCGCTCCTGGAACATTGGAAGGAGCTGCATCCAAAAGCTGGGCTGGGTGTGCTCTGGGGGAATCCTGCACGGTTGGAAGGGAATTGATAGCACAAGCCAAAAACTGAGCACTGTGCCATCAGAAATCAGGGGCATTCACATTCTACAAGGCCAGTAGAGTTTCACAGAAGGAATCTTGACTCAAGTGCTGTCAACACAGGCTGTGAATATATTGCTATTGCAAGGAATACTGTCATAACCAGACAACTTGTATGTACAGTTTTATCATGGCAGTTCTTGTGTGTGCAGTACTTACCAGTCTGCTGATACCTGATACTGGGCAGACTTGGAAACACATGTTTGTTCTTGGTTTTTATATTTATCTGGTTTATTGCAGAAGGGAAATATCATGTAATATTGGTTTCTACATATTCCAAGCAATGTCTTTTTCTAAGAACAACACTTCTTCATCTTGCTGAAGGAGGGAGTTTGGGCTATCAGTGAGCATTCCCTCTTACGCCACTTACGCTCTTGACAAAAGAATTGATTTATTAGTTGTATGTGATGAGTTGTTACCTTTTTCAGGCAGTGGTGATGATCCACACATAGATGTCATATAGCATGCAGCACAGTAGAGACTGTTTCTTCAGCAAATGCTGGGAGTATCTGAGAGAATCCTAATTTCTACTGAAGTATTTTTCCCAGTTTCTTTTGCCAGGAATCACCATAGCTCACAAAGGCAGCAAGTGGCACCTTGTTTCCAAGGGGTACCAGCAATGGGGACGGGACGTTCAGGAGCTGGCTTTAGTCTGGGCAGCGCAGGTCCTGCTGCAGTGCGGCCATGGTAACTGCGAGCTCAGGGCAGGCTGACTGCCTGCATCACAGCCAGTGCAGGCTCTGAAACCAGGAGCAGCCAAGCCACCTGCTTTAAAATCAGCACAGCATAGGCATGGTCTAAATAACTGTGCTGGAAGATCACATGCTGAGATGCCAGCTGCAATCTTGTGGAAAGATTTGTGTGTTTCATGAAGTTCACATAATTTCACTTCCTTTGTATAGCATTTTGGTGGCTATTAGCATTTTTATTTTTACCATGTTAAGCAGTAGAAACAGCAGAAAAGTGGGGATATAGCTGAAAACTGGTCTCCTAGATACTTTGCTTGGTTTTAGTTCCGTCCTAATGTGCTTTTTAGTATGGGTTTGATATAACTGCTTGAGAAAGATGCCTGGATATTGTTCAGCCTAGGTAAAAATAGCCTCATTCTGTCAGATAGTCTGTATTTTAATAAGCCTTGTGCTAAGAGTATGTGTGTTTCACAGCATAGCAGAGGTGACCTAAGAGACTTGTGGGTAATAATTCATATTCTGTAATAATGAGTTTTCTCTAACCCTTCTTGCTGCTTTCCATCTGCCTTCGTCTCATGAAGTAAAAATTAAGGATATTCTAGAGCAGAACTCCAATTCTGCTTCTTGGCATAAAGGACAGACATTTCCTTCTGATGTGATGCAGGACCTGGGTGCAGGTGTGCATGCTGCTCTTGCCCTTTGCAGGGAATGCCAGGGAACTAAGGCCCTGCTGAATGTGAGCAAAAGTATTGAATTGCGTCTTTTACGTGGAGGTGAGTCCTCATTCACTCAATGACTCAGTAGCTGATGGCAGTCTCAGCTTGGTGTACATCAGCAGCCTTCCCAAGAAGGTAGATGTCTCATTGCTGCAGCTCCTGTTACATGAGGAGCTGAAATATCAAACGTACAGTCAAAAATCTGCAAACTCTTTGAGTGCAGGATGGTGCTGCTGCTGTAGTCGTGTGAGGTGAAACACTGGAGATGGGGGTGTTGGAACAGGTTGCTCTGCGGGCAGCTTTTCTGAAGAGAAGCTCTCATCTAAAGGCTGAGCACTGCTAGAGCCTGAAGGATGAGGAGGAGGCAGAAACCTTGGGAGAACTGGAGCTATGGTTTCTTCAGGTAGGAATTTGCAGGAGACCTGGAAAGTGAGTTCGCACCAGGTGAGACTGTGGAAAGCCAGCAGATGCCAGGTCTGCAAAGCAGTACTGCCATGGTATTTCAGGAATAAAGGGAGAACTCATTTCCAGGTCTGCATGAAAACTGCTCTAGTTTTTTACTTTTGTTAATATTTGGTTTGCTTAAAATATTTTGTAAGTATCACATTTATATCAGTTGGTTTCTAATTAGGATCCTTTCTAGATGTGACATAAAGACTGAATATGAAGGAGTTTTCCAATAAAGGATACTTCCCTAAAATGGTTGATGTGAAGCAAGATTAAAATATAACTGAGACATGGCATTAGCAAACATATCTAATATTTCTAAGCTGTTAATAAAGCTTTCTCATCCTTCCCTCCCATCTAATACAAATTAGTCAGAAGAAGTCATTTTAGTTCTGAGACTAATTGAACTTTCTGATACGAACAGAAATATACAACACAGACAAGTAAAGGAGGACGTTATGGTATCAAGAAGTACATTTGCCAAAGAGAGCTTCACATCTTTTCCTGACTGCAGAGAGAGCAGAATAACTGATAACTAATGCGGTGCCCTGTAATGGGGTGCTGTCAGCTTGAGTATGTCACTTGTCTGGACTTCCTTTCATTCTGTGTTGGAAGCAGTGCCTCAAATCCTGATAATGAGCTAAGTGAAAGGCAAAGTTTGATGAGGACTATATATAAGCTATTTTTAAGTAACTCTGTCAGCAGAGATAAGAATAACCAAGCAAACCAAGCAGCTTTTGGGTGTACAGGTACAGCTTTAGTTTCTTTGGGTTTGGGTACTTCAAAGTATGTATGTTTTTTTTCCCCTCCCTGTTAAATCAGTTAGTCTTTATTAAAAGATAGCCTTGATGTTCAGAGACCATAACAGAGATGAGATTAGTAGAAAAAGGTTGTATCATCAGCACTGCCAAATGCGGAGTTTGTTGAATCATTTTTCCTCTGTTTGCCTTTGTTGCCACAAGCTGTACTGTGTGATTAGAGCTGTGGTGGTTTCGATGCAGCAGAACTTGGGTGACTGTTCATGTAAAGGTGGTCCTTTGGGATTGAAGGGCTTTCCCATTGCGATCCATTGCTGTTATGTCAGTGTTTGAGTTAAAAAGGTCTCCTCTTTTAGGGGGGAATTTTTTTTTTCCCCCTTTTATTTGAAGGTTTTTGCGAGTTTGGTTTTCAGAATCTGGGTGGAGCTTTGGTAGCTGTTGAAGTGGTGTGGAGGCGGGTGGACCCACATGCCAGGGCCCAGCTGGCCTGTCAGCAGATCCAGTGGAGGATGTTCTGATGCATTTGTTTGTACATGGCTGTTTACTTCAATGTTTTTATGACGAACACAAAAGTAGATATTGTAAGTGTTTCAAACAACAGATTGTTAAGTTCTTTGTGGGTAACAGTGTCTGCATGAGTGGGAGTCAGCAAATACATTATTCAGAGAATCATTTTTTATGCTGTGATGATGGGTAGGTCCTATTGTTATGCTTCAGAAGCTAAAATACATAATCTCAAGAGTCCTTGTAATATTCTTTCAGGGTTATGGGGTCCCTTTCTGTGTTTGTTAAACTGCTCTGGTCAGGCTCATTCACAGCTAGGCTCCAGTCTGAGCTTTGGACCATGTTTCATCCTGTGCTCCCAGGGAAGGCAGAGTATAGTACATGTCTGAATGCTCTTTTTCAGTCTTTGTTTCCTAGTTCTCAGTTTTTCTGTGTCTTATATGGAAACTGATGTTATAAAATACACAATAAAAATCAATTTTATTTGTGATAAGGCATTCCTAGCACTCCAAATACCAAGGGAGGGATTATTAAGCTTGCTTTTCTTCATTATAAATGATTTTAAAAAGGTGATGAGATAAGATGTCTTAGGAGTATGAGGTAACTGTTGTTTTTATTAGTTACTGGCAGATGGTGACTGTGTAATGAATGCGGAGGTAGTGGCAGTTCACAACCACAGAAGTTCAAGAGCGAATTTTTGGTCCCTGGAGAGTGCAAATGGGCCTGCTTGGCATCTGTGTGAGCAGTTTCTGATAACCTTTAGGAAGTTCTTTTAGCCAGGAAACTATAGAGTGGTGAAAATTATGACTGTGTTCTTCTGCATTAGATACTGTGAATATGGTTTGGTTTTGTGACCTGTGGTGTTGAATGCACTGAAGACCAGTGAGAGAAGAAAACTATTACAATTCTTTGCATTAGTGAAATGTGTTACTTTGCAGACAAGCACATAAATCTGATGGGTTTATCTGTAGCTCTTTCTATTATTTCCTCTTTATTAGTGCTGATTCATGTGTATTTGTGCTTCTGTATGACTGTTTTTCTTTTGAATTCTAAGTCAAGATCTTTTAGTGGATGGAGTCTTGCTTTTCGAGTGGGTTTCACAAGCTTGAGTTGCTTTCGCATGCATGTGTAGCCCTAGTATTGGGGAAGGTACAGTCATTTGGAAAGAGCAGCCTTGTCTGCAACCTCTCCTTGTTTTGGATACACTGTCATTTTCTCTGCATTGTTTTTAAAATCCTTTTTGTGGCCCTGTTCTTCAGAACAGGCAATTCCTTACAAATTCTGTGTGGTAATGAAAGAACTGGACTAAATGGATCCCAGGCTAGTTTCTGGCTAAGAAATCCCTCTCTCAAGAACAAGATTAGTCCTGAACATTCTTTTATGGCTTGTATTTATGAACAAATAAATTGTTTAGGCTCCATTAAACCAGTGTTTAGATACCCATGAAATTTTCTGTAACTTTTCTGCAGGTGCCTGCTCACTAGCTATTTTCCAAAACCTATTTTCTTTCTGTTAGTAGAAGTCTAGTTTACTACTTCTTTCCTATAGCATGAAGAAAGGCATGTATTAGACCTCCTGTGCAGTGTTTCTCAGGTCAGTTGCAGAAAATAGGATGGAGGTGAGCATTTCTCTTTGCAGCTTCTCTGTGCTTCACAGAAATTATGTGTTTTTTCTTGAGCAGGGAAAATTTTGTTTATCCAGTCTAAAGATCAAGGTAAGTTTATTTCAGAGTGACAACACAGGAGCTGCTCTCTGTACATTGCCTTGAGTGGTAAGTGACATGGTGTTTTTTCTCAGCATAATACTGATCTGCAGAAACTCTTCTGCATATGTCCTGGGAGTCAAATATCTGAACTCCTTGTGTATAAATAGGGAAAAATCACTTTACATTCTCCCTTCCTCAGCCTATAATGATATGTGTCCTACATGGAGGCACAAGGAGGGTTGGTCAATGTCATCTGTGGTTCCTTGGTCTTATCCGTATCACTTTCCTTCCATCCCTTCCTATATCTACTACCCAGAAAAAAAATTACCTGATTTTCAATGTGCTTGTTCAGATGAGCGTCTCTGCTTGAACTCAGCCCATCGAGTCCTTCCACTCTCTTCCTCCATCTCAGTTTTGCTGTGGATTTCCCTGTGGGCTAAGGAGCTTTCTGCAGCCATCCTTCACAGGAACTGCAGACATAGAGCTCTTTTCCAGACGCTTGTAATTAAGGGAGAACACTCCATTTCCTTGAAGAATGGAAAGCTGAAATCCATTTTCCAAACCTTTTTTTGTAAGGCGCAGTAATACAGTGTTGTTTGTGGGGCAGGGTTATGTAGTGGTCTGGGAGAGTTACAGTGACTGAATGCCAGTGCCACTTACTCCAGGGATTTTCTCTGTGTTACTGGATGGGTCACTGTAGGCAGCTTCTTTATCTGTAAACAGATGATGGAGACTTATATTTATAAGAGTACAGTAAGGTACTTTCAAAAGTGCAATGTATGTTGCAAGGCAACATTATGATGATTAAAGAAGAAAGATGATAATCTTGAAAATACCCAGCTAGAAATATAATTGAAAATAAAACCGTAGTATGTAGATTCATGGAAGAGGATTTTTGCTTAGTCTAGTGACTCCATTAGTTTAAAGCCCATTTCCATGTACCCAGCAAAGATTATGCCCCCAGAGCAGATGCAGAGTTTGGAGTCCTGCTGAGGTGAATCATCTCTTCAGTGCTTGAGTTTACTGGCAACAAAAAGAAGGAAACAGCTGGAGAAAGCTGAGAGAGGCTTTTGGGGGTAGGCTTCCTATAGATTATTCTCCTAATTGCTACAGCTGAGCACACAAGAAGAAAGGCAAAACTGGGGGAGGTGTATTTATGAGAAATGTGTCCTTTCTGTTAGCTGATTGTTGGCCTTCAGACTATTGTACAGCTTGGGTTGAAGCTCTGCTGCTGGATTTTCTCATTTGACACAAATAAAAACATGAATTCTTAATAGCAGTCTCTCCGTGTAGCACTTCACTTTCTCAAGGTATCTGGTGTTCTAACTGCTACTAGGTAAGGAAAAAAAAAAAAGAAAGAAAATCCAAGCCCAGGCCATAAGAGACTTGTTAAAGATTTATCAGCTTCTGTCTCCTTCGGTGTGATTTGGCAGCAGCTTCTGTCAAATGGGCCAGAGCCCTAACTTTGTTCTTTGGTGCCCATAACTCCCAAAAGGAAGGAGGATTAATCAGATGTGGCTTGTTATCACTGCACACTTAGGAAATAATAAAAGGCAGAGACAGTCTCGCTGTAGTTGTTAAGGGTACCTGTCACAAGTAACAGCATGTAACAGTAATTCTCCAGGATGAAACTGATGTGATTTATTCCTGTTGCATTTATGTCTGAAACAGAGTTCTGTGCTCTAGGCTCAACTCTGTTTTGTGCATTATTGCTTCCTCGGTTTTAAAGTCCTCCACATAATCAACTAATTGCATTCCAACCAGGTTTACTGTGGGAGAGTGTACGCTTGCTAGATAAAAGAAGATAGTTCCCAATGAAGTCATGAGATGGGCTCCTCACTGCATTTGACATGCTGTGCTAGCAATTAGTGTGTGTGGGATGTGCAAGTGATACTGGCACTGCCATACTTACACTCAGTTGTGGCCTAACCCTTTCCCTGTATGCAGAGTTGCCCACCTTTGACAGTATGAAGCTGCTGAGTCCTTAGTGGGATTTGGGATCCTGGGATCCCCAACTGTATTGCTTGTGGGTTAGTATAAAAATCAAAGCAGACATAACTGCCCAGAAATGCAGCTAGGAGGAGGGACTGCCCATGTAAAGCTGCTGGCCAGGACTGTCTACTGTGGCCATGCTCAGCCCTTGCTGACCTGCTGAGTTTGTCCAAACACTTCAGCATCTCTGGTTGCTTATGTCATTCGTTAATGTTGCATTGAGGTGCAGCCAGCTAACTGCTGGAAATCAGAAAAGAGAGAAAACCAACTACTTGCATAGAATAATTGTTCTGATCTTGTTTACATTTAACTTTAGAAAATGGGCACACAGTCGGAATAAACACTAGTGAATGTTGGCTTTGTTCTTTTATATACATGAACTAGTTTCGTGTGTACCTGTAGCATTGTTTCAGTCTATTTCCGCTAATAAATCAGCCTCCCCAAGAGGCACTTTGATGAAGATCTAATGCAGAGTTCTGGAAACTGTTCTTGCCCTCAGATGCAGGGAAAGTTTAGGGCTATACCAAGAAAAGCAGTTACAAATCTGAGCACTTCCCCC
>NW_009930663.1:20491-23114 GCF_000696875.1 Nestor notabilis
TAAATGACTTTATGCCTGTTTTTTTTTTCTTTGTTAGCATGAGAGGCTACCTAGCCTATTGCAAAAAAATGAGTTGCATTTTGGGAACTGCTGAGTATTACCTGCTCCTCTTCTTACTGCTTCCTGACATTGTAATGCCAGAATGGCCTAAAGAGCAGG
This sequence comes from Nestor notabilis, assembly GCF_000696875.1. Classification (NCBI taxonomy): domain Eukaryota; kingdom Metazoa; phylum Chordata; class Aves; order Psittaciformes; family Psittacidae; genus Nestor; species Nestor notabilis. The sequence goes on from NW_009930663.1 coordinate 20,651, forward strand.
ATCACCTCTCTTTCTGTGTGTTCTGGAAAAGGTATTTTGCATGTACTTTAGATGCTGCTGTCTTTAGGGGAAACCTGCCCTTAATTCTTTGTCTTCCTTAGGAAAAGATTTTCCTTTCCATTAAAGCTGTTGTTGCAATTTAAATTCCCAGTAAAGGCAAGATATAGGCGTGGGTTTGTTTGGTGGTGTTTATTTTCAAGGGCTGCTGTAGCTTCTTCCAGGGTTAAAGTGCTGTTACATCCATGTAGTTGAAATTTGCCTATGGAAGAGCTGGGAGCATGTGTAGATCCCTGAGCAGGAGCTGTGATACAGAGAAGCTGTGTTACATCGTATATTGCTTTTGGGGAGCAGTGAGCTCTCTGGCCTCCATGCTTGTCCATCTGTGCCCAAGACTTTTTAGCACAGTTATGTGTTAATAAAAGCAAACTAATGTATTTTTACATTGAAGGCATTTTGCTTGCCTTCTGGCATTGTGATTTTGTACGCTGTCTGCCTTCTGATCAGTGGCTGTTTCTCTCCAAAGTCAGACCGGAGGGAAACTCAACTGTTTTACTGCAGAAAACAGCTACATAGCTGAGCTGGGATGTGATTAGCTTTTCCGAGCTGAGATCCTTCTGATGGCAAATTCTCAGGAGGTCTAAAGTTCTGTGTAAGACTTGGTTGCATCTGTGCTCTGTTTAGTAAATGTCAGCTCATTGGTAACTTTGGTGTGCCCAGAGACATGCTGCGGCTGAGCAAAAAATTCTTATTTCCCCTGTGCTTCCCTGCTGTTTTCATTAGGTTTGTAAAGTCATTTTCTTCAGCTGGATGATTAGTGTCTAACTGGGTTTATGTTAATACTTGAGTTCAATCCATTTAAAAAACTGATAAGGAACTGTATTTCACTATTTGAAATTGTGGAACTATTCAAAGATCCTTTTGTGCTCATAATGGATTTAATAAAAACGTGTAGTTGGGAGAATGCTTCAAAAAACAAGACCTTTAAAAATGTCTCTACTGCTGCAGTTAAATGGCAGCACCGTTACATGTCAGGATAGACCATCCTAAATGTAAATCCAAGGAGCATGGCAGATGTTACACTTGGGATTGCAAAAGCATAGAGCAGTCATCGCCACTAGACAAAGCGACTCCTGCATTCACAGCCACAATGCTCTCAGCTGGGTTAAAGTACAATATCCCAAGGAGGACTTGTAAGCTTTTTAACTGGATCTATGGATCAGAAGAGGAGGCCAGAGTTGGCAGAAGAGAATTGCAGGTTGATCTGTTTATAGAACTCATTTTTCTGAGAAACTGGTAGGAAAAAACCAATCGATTTGTCCATCCGCTAAAGTATTTTAAACAGTGAAATGGAGGGAACACGTAAGTGTTCAAGAGAGTTTGGTGGTTGATAACGCACTTCATCACTGGTGATAGGTACACTGTGCTGGGAAGTTCCTGATGTTTTCAGAGGTAGGGATTGTTCAGTAATGCGCTGTTTGTCTGGGAGCTCCTTCAAGTGTTATTATTCTTAATAATTCACTTTTAGATTATTTAAATACATTAAGGTAGTTGGTAGCTTTGATAGCAGCTTTAATTGCCTTTAATGAGAAGGTCCCAGAAGAGAAAATGTGCATGTAGGGGGAAGGTGGGGGTTGAACCTCACCAAGCTCCTTCCCTACAATCAGTACCCCAAACCAGAGAAGCCTTTTGGTAGTTCTGTTGGTGTTTGTCAGGACACATTGTGACAGTTGGGCTGCTGATTTGGAAGATGCTGTAGTGGGCCCCATCTACCAGTTGTGCCTCCCTACCTGGATTTGGTATCTGGGGAGAGATGATGCCTCCTATGCAGACTTGCCACATGGGGATTGTCAGGTTTCTTGGAAAATCTATCTGGGGGAACGGGGCATGCAGGGATGGAATTTTTTCTTCCCTTTGTCCCTGTGTTGTAGCCATTCTGGATACATATCCCTTTTTTCCTCCACTCTTCATGGCACATTTGCTGTGTATCTTTGGGACTACTTTGTACAAATAGTTTACTCAGTGCTAAGAGCCCTATATACACATCATTAATTTCTTCTAGTATGGGATTTGTGCTCAATTCGTTATTTTCCTATAATATCCAATAAATATTCTAAGCAGCATGCTAAAGAGTATTCTACAGAGCAAATTTCTCAATCTTTTCTACTGAAGTTATTCCACTTATTAGGGAAAACTTAGTCTTTGAGAGAGAAGTGATGGAAAAGAGTGATTATAGCCAGTGGGGCAGAGGACTCCTGGGATGGACAAAGTGAGACAGAGAGAGCCTGGATTCTAATTTTGTCTCTCCTGAATATTTATTTATGCAAAAAAGAACAGGTTCAGTAGGAGAAACAGAACAAGGTCTTTCTCTCAATTATTCCGGAGTTCATCTTTGAAGTAATGGCAGCTGAGTAGTTGCAAGTGACAAGGAACCAGTAAACCAGGGGGAGCATGATGCAGGAATGAC
>NW_009930663.1:23131-45678 GCF_000696875.1 Nestor notabilis
TGTGGGACAGTGGGGTGGTGGGATGCTGCTGGGGGTGCACAGGGCGGGCCCTGCCCAGTTGAGCTCTGTGTGATCCATTGTGACAGCAGGGTGGCAGAGCCAGAAGGTCTTAGCAGTGGGAATGGCACAAAACCACGAGCTGAGCTTGTGAGGCTTTGAGCTGCTGCTAGGGCTGCACTACAGAGAGGTGAGGGGAAGGGAGCCAAGTGCTTGGATCCTGCTGAGGTTGGCAGGAGAGGACAGCAGCTCTGGCTGTGGTGGTTCCCCAAGGGGCTGTGTCCCAGCTACTGCTCTGAAGGGTTCTCCTGTGCTGAAGGAATGAAGGAGGGGTTAGTGCCCCAGGGTGGCATCTTCAATGAGGGACCTAGATCTGCACTATTCTGCCTTTCATAGGAACCTGGTTAAAAGATGCCTCTTGACAGGATGCTTTTTGACACAATAACATTTCTGGTTCAGTCGCAAGTCGCAACAAGAAGTGTAGTTGAACACAAATTGCTTTTTCCTTAATTTGCAATCATTCATTTATATTAGGTCTTAAAATGTGGCAAATAGGAATAATGCTGCTCTGCAGCTGACCTCTGCTCAGAGTTTGCATTCCTAAAGGAGTGAGATACACCTGAGTGTATCTCTTGGTATCTTGTGTTCCCTTGGAAAACCATTAGTCTGCAGTAAGCCCAGCGGGCAGAGCTGAAGGTGCCCTGGGCTGTTGTACATGTGCTGTAAATCTGCTGCCTGGCAGAGGTGTGGGGAGCATTTGCATGAGCATAGTGTGTATGTGTGTGTTTCTGTGCTGAGACAGAAATATGGCAGCCTGAGGTAAAGCAACACCATTTTTTTCCCAAAGACTATTTAGAAGAGCCTGTAAGTATGCTCAGTTCATCCAGAACCCTAAATCTGTCTCTCATTTAACTCCAGCCCCCAGTGGGGGAATTGAGACAATTTTATCATCTGTTTATGTAAGCTTTTGTCACTGAAAAGTTAGATTTATGCAACGTAGTTAAGTCAGATTTACGGGACACCGTTAACTCTGAGAGAATGACCCAGGGGATATAAAGAAACTTCAGCTGAGGAAATATTTTATTTTAGTGTCTGGAGGAGTTTTACACTAGACAGACACTTGCACCCTCATGCTGGTAAGAGTTACAGCAGCATATTTCTGGCTGTAGAGTTAATGAGGTTGCTTGAGTGCATTTTAAATTCTGTGGTTGTAATTGGCTGGAAGTTGGCTTCAAACATCCAGGTTAACATTCCCCACTGGAGCTGGGTCTCTGGTGCTACTTAGGGTCTGGCACTGGCAAGGCTTGTTCCCTGAACCAGGCTGGGGTGTGAGAGGTGCCCTCCTCCCAGGGGAGGGGACAGAGCTGCTTCACCAGCCATGCAAAACTGCAGCACAGGTTTTGGAGCAGCAGGTTGGTTTTGAAAGTAGTCTTTGTCATCTACAGATACCAAGTAGTTTCTAAATATCTGTAGTCCTTCTATCACCTTGCATAATCAAGGGAACTTGGTCTCATTTAGCAATTGAATACTTGTGAGCTGCAAGGGAGGAAAAGGTCCTTGCCTGATTTACTGCTCCATATGTGTTGCTGTAAAACAGGAGCTTGCTTTCCATCAGCAGGGCTGAATTCCATCATCTCTCCTTCTCCTCCTGACATCTGGAGCTATGGGGATTCAGCATGATGGGTTTCATTTGTGAGCTGAAAATCAATGAAGTCTCTGTTGTCTCAAGTGTGGGTGAAGGCGTGAGCACTTGTGAACAGTCTCCACAAAAGCTGCTTAACGCTGTTGCCTGGTTAACTGAAGTTCTGTTGTCCTGATGAGCTTGGCAGGCCCTGGGGGACGTGCTGGGTGGGTATGGGCCAATGCCCTTGTCTTTGGGGTGTGCTTAGCAGGAACTGAGGCAATCAGTTCAACTGGGCTTGTGCTGGGTGTCTAGGGAGTGTCATCACTGCTTACTGATGAGGGGTGATGAAAGCTGTGATTACTTAGAAAAATCTGTCAGGAAGGGGGCTTGCTTCTTCCTTTCTGTTCTTGCGGACCAGAGAGATGACAGGGATTCCCTTGTGACCCCCAGGTCTGGAAACTCTGTGCACAGGGGGTGTGTAAGTGAAATAAAATAAAAGATCATAGCCTAAGCAAGAATGATGAAGGTTTTGGTGTACTTCATCAATCCTGTTGAAGTGTTTGCATTTCAATGAAAGGAAATGCAATGTTGAAATGTTTGCAAGAATTGGGTGTTACATGAGTTTAACATTCTCCATCAGTAGAAGGTTTTGGCACCTCAGGCTGAGAGGAATTGCATCCGAGCCTTGGAAAATAATCTCATTTAGGATAAAACTCAAAGGGAGTAATGTTCTGTTTATTTTCTGCCTCTGATGAGTAGCTCTGAATTTTGATGTTCATCTTTAATGCTTGGATCCAGACACCACTTCATGTGGGTCAGTTTGCTGGTGGGTGTCTGCCAGGGCACATGGGGCTGTGCTACACATGCTCTGCTCTGGGCTCCTGCGCTCTGCGGAGCTGCTGTCTCCGGGCCCTGTTCTCACATAGGTGCTATCTCTCGCTTCTTTAAAAGCTTGCTATTTTTTTTCCACTCTGTGCACTATATTGTTTTATTGATTCTCCTTAAATCCAGCCTGAGGTACACAGGTATTATTTTGATGAGCACAATAAAGGCACCAGAGAGACCAAAACCTTTTCTCAAAGTCTGTCTTTCCTGATCTCTGTGGATTTTCATGTCTGAAGTGTTACATACATGATAAATGTTATATGCTGAATTAAATTCTTGCATAATATGCAATTGCCTTTTTTGGCAAGCATCAGCTACATATATTGATTCTCTGAATAAAAGGGGAAGTTATTTAGAGAGGTGATCTTTTCCAGGGTAAAAATTCTATAGGATTGTTAGAGCAGGACATGATATTGAGGAATTGTGATATCTGTACTCAAGACAGCTTCAAGTCAAATAAGGTAAATTAATAAATTGCATCAAAAGGAGCTGTGGAATTTTATGAGTAAAAAAATCTGTGTAGAAAGATTATAATCTTGAGACAGTGCCAGAAGAACTTGTCACAATGTATCAGTAATGTCCATGAAAAGCTAAGTGAGATTAGAAAAGTTGCAAAAGCAGAAATTAGGCTGCGGTTATGGGTATATTGGCTGGGTTTGGGGCTAGAGGTAAGAGGTTAAAGATTTTAAATCATGCAAAACTTGCATTTTTTTGGAGTAAAATACCTAACCTAATCTGAAACGGCAGAGCAAGGCTTGATTAATCCTGCATAGCAATAAATGTGGCACAATAAAACATTTAATGTCAAAAAACACCTCTTGAAGAGGCTGTTTAAAAAGAATTTTAAAGGAACAGCTGAGAGTATAATGCTTTCAGGCGAATGACTTGGAAAGGACACCAAAAGCACCAAAAGGAATAGCAAGAGAAGGAGGGTTTAAAGAACAGACTTTCTGTTGAATTTTAATGGAAATCCACAAGAAAAGCTAAAAAGATTCTGATGAATTGACACTCATAATTAAAAGAAAGGCAAACACAAACACTCTGAAAACAAGTCCTCAGCAGCCTGGCACTCATCCTGCTTTTGCGTTAATAGGTAATCAATAATAAGGTAATAAACCATAATACAAGTCACATTCAAGGAAAGTAATGGAATAGCAGAAGAGTAAAATGCATTATTTGCCTTGGCAGGCAGTAGAGGAAAGCTTAGAGAGACTCCTATCAGCTCCCTATCGGCTCCTTGTCTTGTGGGAATAGTCTAAGGAACTGTCACAAATTGATGTGTCAGTGGAAGACGGTCAAAACAATCAATAAAGTAACAAAATGACAGGAACAGATGGCAGCATCTTTGGTGAAAAAGGAACTTAAATATGGACTATTAACTGTAGAGTAACTTGTCATTTAAATCAGTGTTACAGAGACAAAAAGGACATAGTACTTTATGTGGAAGAGTAGGAGAAGGGGGTGCGGGAAACTATGGGTAATTAAGCACGTGTAGCTTCTGTGCTAGTGGCACACTGATAGATAATGAAGATTATTAGACATATAAGCAAGATCTAGTAGGAAAATAGAACTTTTTCAAGGGGGTCATGCCTGATAGATCAATCAGGTTTGTAGGAGTTCATGGATATTTGGATAAAGGTGGTCTGCTCAATAGAGTGCCTATTAATTTTTTTCAGTGCACTTTGAGCAAGGTCCTTGGAGGGGGAGGGGGGAAGCCTTTTAATTTACAGTGTAAAATGGATTAGTAGCTTTCTAGCAAGTAGGAAACATAGGTAAGAATAAAGGTCTTTTTATTTGCATTAAGGGAGGTTGCCATTAGTCAGACAGATTAGTTATTGGATTTGTGCTGGTCATGGTATTTGTAGCTGGTCAGGAAAAGGAACGAACAGTGAAGTGCTAATGTATAACCACACACACTGCTCTAAAATAGCGTATGTGGAGAAGGCTCTTCAGGAATGACCATAGAGCATTTCATGCAAGCACAGCAACTACTTAGTGAAATTCTTAGGCAGTAAATTGAAAGCAACCGAAGGGAAGCAGTCTTTCTCCCCGCAGCATGTAATTACATTACAGCACAGGATGTTGCAGAGATTTGAACTACAACTGTATTCAAAAAGAGATTCACCAGATTTTCTTTTGGAGGCAGAGCCAACTGGTGAATATTAAACAACATGAACAGAAGCTCCCCAGCTTGGGGATTATGCCATCCTTGTCATAAAAACCTCCAGCTGGCTGTTGTCAGGCAGGGTTCTGCTTGCTTGGCCTTTTCCCTTACCTGCTGTGTCAGTTCCTAGGAATTCAGTTTGAGACCTGGTAATGATACTTGGAAAAATGTCTTAGGGCAAGATGATGTTAATTTTAAAGCTTATTTTCTGTCAGAATGAGCTGGCAACTTAAAGCAACTTTGAAATATATTTTTGTATTTTTGGGCAGAGGGGGAGGGTAAATTGCTTCCCACCAGTTTCAGGGAATGATCATCTCCGGATTTCTCATGTGAATGTTCTTGTCCTGCACTCATCAGATGTATTTATCTGTGCTATAGACATGGCCAGTGCTTACTTGACCTATGGTTACATCTCTAGAAAGGTTTTCTTATTTGAGCAGAAAGTATTTGAAGCAGCCAAACCACTCCAAGTATTTTCACCTGTGCTGGAAGAACCACAGAATGAGAGGTTTGATTCTGTTAAAAGAAACCGTGGACTTTGCATTAGCAAGGCTTGTCAGGAACAAAGCTTGTAAGGAACAAGCTTCTTGTTCCTTACAGCTTTGTACTTCACCTTGAAGCGATACGTTACACATTGTGAAGGGGCTCAAACCTCAGCTTAATGTTAGAATTTGTGCTGTTGGGTAAATAACTTGTGATTCTCTGGTTGAGGGGTTCCTTTTCCAGTCGGTGTGTGTCTGGGCTGGTGCATGCTGACAGTGAGAGACAGAAGCTAGCTGCAGCTGAGATCTGAGCACTAAAGTTGTTTCCTGGTCCCTCCAAAATTTTGTACAGAAAGAGACGTTTTTATTTAACTGTTCTATATACACTACTGGTGGGATGTCAGAGTAGAAGAGCTTGGTAGTAAAACATGGCAAATGGTGCAGAAGAGTAGTGAGGGTCTTGCTACAGCTCATTAGACTGGTGAGCTGTCACTAATGACCGGACTGTGTAACCATTGCAGTATCAGCAGTAGTGCTGTGTGCTGTAACCTCCTGACACTAGAAATGGGAATACTGGGGACAAACTGCATGTTAACACATGAAAACTTATTTTTAGCTTTCCACTTGGAATCAGGAATCTAGTTTACCTCTAGTGGGTTAAATCTTTTCTGACACGGTAATTAACAGCCTTGTTGACAGAAGGATTGCACTGCTATTAATAGATATGTATCTCTGTTTCAGTAAATTTTAGCCACCTTCATTCTGAGCTGTGGGAATTAATAATGTAGCTAATGAAAGTCATGCAGTGAAGATGGCTGAGATAGGCAACTCCTCCATTCTCACATATGGTGGAACATGCTGGTTTAGATGTTGAAAAGAAACTAACAGAGACAGAAAATTATGCAAGGGAATCAAAATAGTGAAATAACAGTTGCTATGTTTTAACAGAAAGTGAAGCATTTTTCCTTTGACGTTACAAAGCTGAGTTGTTGAAACACCTCCTTGCGATGGCTGTCCTAAAGCAACCAGGCAGCTCTCAGGAATGTAGTCCTTACCTCCAGGTCACTAACTGTGTTACTTTGAGGTATGGATGCATCTGTTGTATGGAAAACATAATTTCTCCCCTGTGCCCACCCCCTTCCTTAACCTCAAGCTTGTAAGAGCTGAAGAAGTGGGCACCATTTCTGACAACTCCGAAGTGACCTTGGAGCTTTTTGTAACTCACTCTGGATTACGTTAGGGTGAAGCAGTGAACTCCAGGCCTCACGTGCAGAGGGGGAGGCAGCTGTGCTGGGGCTGCTGAGTGAGCAGGGATGCTGCTGTGCTTCGTTCTTGTGACAAGGCTCTGCAGAAAGCAATTAAGCAGTGTCTGTGTAAGTACCCTGCACCAGAGGAGGGTGCAATTACTGCTTCCCCGTGGGGCTGGAAGGGCAAAGTGTACGTAGGGGTATAAAAACCACCATGGTTTCCTTTAAGTAACTCTTGCCCAACTAATGAAATGTGACTAAGGTTTATCCTTGAACATTTAAAACTCCTCTGAGAGCAGGACTTTGTTTTAACACATGTGGAAATGTTTTCTGTCTTTCATTGTTTGTCTTGGGTTTTCAGTCCTGGAACATAGGTGTGTAAAAGGTCTTGGTTATCAGCAGTGTCTGTTGGTCCTTATGTCTTCTTTACTTAGTTCTCTCATCCTAATTTTCACTACTAAAGTATGCTTTGGTTTAGGATTTAAAAAGAAAAATCTGTTAGCATTCCTTCTTGACCACTTTGGCTGCTGAATCCCTAGAATCCAGCTCATGCTATAGCTTATTTCCATTTCTTCTCTTTTTCATTCTTTTCCACATTAAAAAGCAAAAAGGAAAATGGAAAGGATTATTTTTTAGGTGAAGGCAGATGTCCAGTCTCTGAAGGTTACCCACTGTAGTAGATTTCCTGGGAAAAATACCCTGGGAAAAGAAGAATTTGCTGTGTTGGATTCTATGTGATGCCGCTGTACTGAGGAATGCGTCCAGTTTTAATGACAGTTAAATTCTGCAGGACTTTCTCAGAAGAGCAAGAAGTCCCTCTGTGACTCCCTGTTTGCTGCCAAACTCCTCTTGGTCACTCTTCCTTTTGATCGGCTCGCTGCTTCGCTCTGTCCCTCACATTGCAAGGGAGAAGTTAATGGGGGTGGTGGGTAGGGGGGAATAAACCAGACACAAGGGGTTTCCTTCCTGAAGATATGTTGGCACGTAACTGACATGAAACTACCTTCTGATTGTGATAGTTGCAACCTGCAAGTAAAGAGCCGTCCTTGAAGAATGATTCATGACCATACACTGGTGGAAATCTTTGTTTTCATACCTGCTTTATTTTTGTTAAAAATAAAGTTGATGATTAATCCCATAGTATTTTCTGATTTAATGGACACCTGCTCTGAAGCACTAAGCTGTGTACATACATACAATTAGATTTGGAATTGGGGAGACTTGGTGTCAAGTGAAGGAGCCTTCAGCAGTTTAAAACCAAAGGAGGTGTGCTCCTGAGTGGCGCATGTTGTGTACAGTTACTGCGGTGAAGCTGTTGCGTGTTGTATTCTAGTTCCTTGTTAAAATTGTCTCTCTTACTTGCTTAGGGCTAAATTTGAATGTCAGTACTTCAGGTGACATGCTTCCAGTTCAATCTAAGCAGGAAAATAAAAAAAAAAGCTGCTGGTACATGCTAAAAATCTGATATTAAACCTTATGACTAATTTTAGTTTTAGAATATTCTTTTTTTTCTCTTTTGTGCCCTAAGGGGCTTATATTTTACCTGACTTCAGCCTTCCCACACAAAGCTAAGTGGGATTTACCTAGCACAGTGTGGAACAGCTTATTTTAAGGTGGAAAAAGTCATTAGCTGACTCCTGCCGAGACCTTGCATTGAGAAAGCTAAATTACAAGCCACTGAAGTTTAGCATGAAGAAGAGGTAAATTATTGTTTATTATTTTACTGTTTCCTGCTTGGAGCTCTCAGGGTCTTAGTAGGGCATGTTACGTGATCTTTCTGAAGGAGCTTAGACATAGGGCAGGAATTGAACTGAGAGAATAAACTGGTTAGAATGCTTAAATAAAACACTAGTTTCTCATTGCACAAATTGATTAGAAAACTGTGTATGCACCTGCATCTCTTGAATCCTCTGGCCACCACTGCGTGCTGCAGCGCTTGTAGGTGTCAAAGGCAAGATGTGGCTTTGCCGCTTTATCTTGAGAAGCTTCTCAGGGCTTTTTTTTTAATGATTACTTCTTTGCAGCAACTGAACATCCATAGCAGAAATATCTTGTGGGCAGTTATTGAGCAATACAAAATGCAGAGTATTGCAGGGTGTCTGAAAGGCTACATGCCTGCCTGAGCAAATGAGCTGGTCCATGGGACTTGAGGAAATAGCTGAGTCCTGCATTTCGAGGACTATATCCCACTACAATTAATAGTTCTTTATTGTTCTTCACAAGCCCCATCTAGTCATAAATGTTTCAGGGCTTTTGGGAATATTTCATAGGAGAAGTTTCTGCAGATTTTATTAGGTTGAATGCTTATTTGCCCACCACATCACAAGTAGTTACATAGAAAAGGATGCTTAAAAAACAGACTCATGGCTCTTGGAAGGTCATCTCCTAAAAAGGAGGATTTTTATTCACAGGAACTGGTGAGCTTGTTGATGTCAGACTGCATGCTGACAGCTTTGAAAACTTCACGTTATTTATCTTGCTTTGCATGGGGCTGTAAAATGGGTGAGGGCCATCACTTTGTGAGAGTAGGAGGAACAGGGCTGTGGTGTTTCATGATTCACCTGTCCTACAAAGTCTTTTGTTTACTTCTGAGCTAGCCTCTTTCTATGAAAAGATAGAGTGATATAGCCTGTTCTTAAAAAAAATGGAAAGATGGAAAAGGTGGTAACTGCCCTCAGGGGTACAGCATCATGTGCTGCCGTGTGGGCTCTGACACTTGTAAAGGTTGAGAGGGAAGATAAGAATATCTCAAACAGAGTTTAAGACAGGAAGACATAGAAGTTCAGTGTCTGTTGGTACACTGGTTATTTCACGGTCAGGCTTGCAAGCATGACTTGTTCTGCTGTCATTCATTACATCAGTAATTCTGCCTTTAAGTAAGGGTTCCTCACTCCCCTGACAGCAGAATTCAAAATTCAGTTATTTACCTTCCACACCCTCTGTGTTTGCTTTCATGAGGCTTCAGGATGAGCGTGCAAATCCTGAACTACTTTTACAGAAGTCCTTGTCTGCACTGATGCAAAGGAAGGGGATGTCCTTCTTGCATGGGGCTGGAAAGAGGAGGTGAGGAGGATGGGTCCATGAGGAGAACATGAGACTAATTTTGGAAACCTGTTTCCTATTGGCAGCTGTTGGAAACCAAGGTACAAATACAGACAGACTTGTAACTGAGCACCTGGTTTGGAAATTATATTAAATACAAGTCTCTGTACTCGCTGCTGGGAGAAGAGGGTAGAAGTGCAGTTGGTATTTTGTACGTTAAAGACAGATTCGTATCAACTTAGAAAATAGCAAGGCATCAGTTTAGGTTGAATTACCACTTGTTCTTTAAATGGAAAACACACACTTGTATTCAAAAGGGTTTTTGTCAAGACTGTGCTTGTGCATTGGTAAGAGACTATAACAAGGAAATTGCAATACACAATAAATATATTTTCATAAACCAAATTCTTGGCTTCTTTAACTGTAACCTTAATAGGTACAATATATAATTACAGTGCCATATAAGCATTTCTTAAGAAGACATTTTTCTGAGCAGTCACTAGAAAGCAATAATCAGTAATAAAAATGAAGGCATTAGCACTGAGACCCACAGTAAAAGCATCATTAAAATTGAAGTTCGAAGGCACACTACTTTAAATTTGCCTCATTACATGTGCAATTAGGGAATACACAATAAAATGACCATAATTTTTTTGCAATTTCTTATCCTAACTGCCTTTTTAAAGTTTAATTAATGTTAAAAAAAAAAAAAAAGGAAAAGAGCAAGTGATGGGCTGAGCCGAAGTTTAACAGCAGTACCATCCTTCCGAGTGATCGATGCTCAGTGCCTGCTCATGGTCCTGCGAGTTGCTCTTTCTGTGGCAGCGAAAAGTATTGTGGTATTCAGATACTGTGTGTGGTTTATCCTCCTCAATTGGAGTAGGAACAAGGGAGTGATCCTGTCCTTGCCACGGTGAAAAGCAGCATTCCTGCTTCTCTGGGGAACCAGGAGCAGATCTCTGGAGTTAACTCTGTACATCTTAAGATAAGATGTGAACTAAGAAAGCAGTTACTGCAGGGCTGATTGTAGTATATACACACAGCTACTTGTATATGAATTTGGTGATCCATCCTTTCAGTTTCATCTGGACAGAGAGGTTAGCTGCGGGTTTGGCACTAACAAAAATCAGTAGGATAATGTGTTGTAGGGTACAGTTGTCTCATGGCTTCATCTACCTTCCTAAGTTTGCTTTGTACATGAAGATAATTGTGATACCTCATCTGCAGCGTTAAAACAGAGCAATTGAGACGCATGGTACTGACCCGTCATTGGAAAAAATGCTATGTTACCTGGGGCTGTTACCTCTGCTGGGTCCATGCTTTGCTGGTGGTGGTGTTATTTAAGGTACAACACGTAGATCTCTTGAAAATGTTGTTTCTGATCCACAGCTTACTGTCTACTTAGAGAAATAACCTACAGTAAGAGTGCATTGCAGACTTTGAAGCTGGGTTTTCTGAACTGATTCTAATGAAAAATAAGCTTCTGGTCAGATACTACTTAAGGAACCTCCTGTATTTAGGAGACTTGAAGCCAAAGCATGAGTTCCTGTCAACAGGAAAATCCTTTGTTGTTTTCTGGTGTTTAATAAGTAATGCAGGAAAGAAAAAGCTGTGTATATATTTTGCACATTTAGTGTTACTGGGTTTTGCACTGGTTGAGAAACATCTGGAAGAAGAATAGGACAAGGATAACTGTGTGGTATCTGACAAGTGTTTTAAGGAGAAATCCATTTGGGAAGTGAGACATTACTTCAAAGCTTTACCAGAAAATCATGAGCTATGAGAATTAATGCAAGTATGGAGTGAAATGAAATGGTTTCTTAACATTGCATTGCAGGTTAAGCAGTCATTACTGAAATCTTGGGCCTAGGTTGAAGATGTCATAAACACTGGAATTGAACCTTACAGATCACATCTAATAACTTTTTGCCAGTCTACAGGAAAAACAGATCTTGCAGCATTTATTGTCTCTCACATCAAACTCTTGGGTATGTTACCTCGATAGCAACGTGGATGCATCAGCCTGTAGCTCATCGTGCACAGACTGTCCAGCACAGCGTGCCTGAGGATGGTGTTATTTGGGGTGATGGCCACTGCAGATGCTCTTTCTGCCTGTGTCCTGCTGTGCTGCAGCAGGGGGGAGCTGGGATGGCATTGTGTGAACTGTGCTGTGGTTTGGGACAGGAAGCAAATGGTACTCTGCTAATTGGAACTGCAAGAAGGAATTTGAAGTGGAGGACACTTAATTGCCTGTGCTGAAATTGGGCCATAAGATGGTTAACATCAGTGATAGAAAAGGCCAGTGGAAGATTGTGTTGTTGGGAATATTTGAGAAATGTTCTCTGTATAATTAAAAAGATGACCCAGGTGCATTATTGTGAAGTGATGGAGAAACAGAGGTGATTTCTTTGCAGATAACGAGGTAAATTTATTTTTGCAGCTGGTCATGTTTCTGGGAGATTTTTATCTAGTAATTGTGTTTGTCTACAGTTTACAGATTGATGGGCACTGATCCTGCTCAGCTTGTGACGGCCGGCAGGATCACAGTGTTAGGAGCTATGACTGACATGCTGATTTTTCAGCTATTACCTTCAAGAATCCCAGTACCCTGGGATTCTCTTATCAAGGAAATAAGAGATATTAAACAAAATGCGTGAATTTGCAAATATAGCATAAGTGCCAGCTTGGGAGTATCAAGCAGCCATACAGTGAAGATACTGTGAAGTATTTTCTGTAGCTTGGTTAAGTATCCAGATATATATCTTCACAAACTAATATATTAAGCTTTCTTTATAACCCCTGAAGTACAGAATGAGGACAGTGAAGAAGGGCCGATTAAAGTAGAGACAAAAATACCTGCATGTCATAGAAAGGGTTCAATAATTTTGTTTCTTTCCTAAAGGGAAAAAAAAAAAAAAAGAGGCTATAAGCTTAGGTACTAACTTTAAATTAGCTTAACTTGCTGATGCCTTCAGACTGGGGATTAGTGAATTTAATTATGGGAGCTAGGAAGCACATTAAGATAACGTTGGGCCTTAAACTAAAATCCACAAAGCAATGAAATGAAAGTTGGAGGTTTGTGTTCTGTCTTTATAATGTCCTATTCTTGTGCTGCATTACAGGGGGCCCTTCTTGCTCTGCTTGCCTCTCGGCGTGTGCTTTTGGGTACCTTTTTGAAATGAATGAATGACCTCTGTGAGCTTTTAATATTGTAGGAAATGGTCTGCCTGATTGTCACCATTGTACATGGACTACAGTCTGTTTTACCCAATAATGAGGCAGCTGGCATGGCCAAGTAGTCAGGTCCTCTTGTCATTCTGCTTCATGCTGTTAACAGTCCAAGTCACTCTTCAGCTTCTCAGACGTGATGAAAGCACCTTCAGTCAGGTTGTGAGGGCTCCAGCAAAGAATATTTGGCTTTCTGGTGAAGACAGGTTGTTATTAGTGTGATGCTGACACAGTGTGAGAGGAAAATCTGATTTTATTCCTGCTTTGCCTCTACCTTGCTCTTCAGTCTGCTCTATTACTCATTACTGGATTTTGTATCTGGACTTATTTACTCCTTTTTTTGAGAGAGAGACTCAAGTTTAAACCCTTCTAAGACCGCTTTTATGAAGAGTCCTAATTCTTAGTCTGTTTGCTAGAGAATTAGGCAGTACTGACCTTTTTCTTGCCTGCGCAGAATGATGTTTTCTTTCACTTGCTGGTGTGGAAGTTGCATGCCCTTTACCATACATTTTTAACTTAAAAATGATACTCTTTTTTGGAAGAACACAAGATTGCTTTGGAAAAGGAAACATTTACTTGCTTTGGGTTATGTCATCCTTTTCTGAACTTTCTGTTACTTAGTGTGATTTTTTTGGTTGGGTATTAACTATTTGTCTTAATCTGATGAAAATGCAATAGGCTTTAAAAAAAGACTGCAGTTTAGAAGTACTGTGCTCTTTGCTTCAAACTGAAGGAGCTGGAAATATTACATCTGTGAATCTGGAAGAATTTATAGGCAAAGAAAAGGTTTGACTCCCTTTGAAAGACTTAAATCAAGGATGTTGTTTGTCAGAGAAATCTATGGCTGCATTTATCAATAAGATAAATGCTTGAGGCAGACTGAACAAAGAGGTCTGTGCAGCCTTGTAAGTGTTGGCACCGTACTGAGAAAAGGAGCAAATCTCAGGACTTCTTGTGTTTATCTTCTTTATTAGTTACTAGTCCTGAAGAACTTCCATGGAGTTTTCACAGTTGTCATTGTTTTGCTATTTCCCGTTATTCTGTAGGAAGTAGGAGATCAAAGAAGCCACTGCTTGGGTTTGAAGCTTTGTATTTGAATCATATGGCCCAAAACAAACTTTCGGGGGGAGAAGAGGGAGTAGTGGTAAAATGACTCTTTACAGTAATATCTGAATTATGGTCATCTGAATTTCTATAGGGAATAAATGTATGTAACTAAGGAAATGACAAATAGAGCTACTTGTATCACTAGAAAATCAGCAGTGTTACAAAGGTAACTCATCCATTCATTGCATTAAATGACATTAAGAGAACAGGAAATAACAGACTGAAACTCGGACAATGATGCTGCTTCTTTCTGTGAACCTTGTCTGTTTTTGTGGTTCAGATGAATTTTGCAGCCCTCTTCCCATAGGGTAGTCTCAGCTTTATGTCACTTCGTATATTCCTTGGTTTATAGATCACTGAAAGATAATTCTGTTATTTTCTGTTGAACCATTAGTAAATAAAATGTCAGGATTTTATTGGTGCTGCAAAGTCCAGTATCTAGCTGGTGTGTCAGTTCTGCCCATTTTAGAGAACTTCTTAGTCTAATCAACATTTTACTCCCTTTCTGCTTGGTGTCTTCTGAAGGACCTTGTGGTCACTACATGGTATGCAGCTTTTCCTCTTGACATGCAAGTTAATGCTCTATTTTCACTCTGTATTTCAGGGTAATTTTCTTGGGTTTTGTTTTATTTTGTCACAGGTAATTAAAAAGTGTAGAACGGGTTAGCAGTTTAGATTGTTGGGACAAAAACACTTGGGTCATTCAAAAAACTAATTTGTCAGCCTGGCAGGGAGTGTGGAGTAGTGAAGGGATCATCCCATGCTGGGACAAATGACTCTCATTCTTCCTAGTAGCACTCCTGATTTTTGCTCTCGGTGTTAAACACTGCAGTTAGAGACCGAAGTTTCTGTGTTTCAGACTTGTTTTGAGATGCTCATAGTTCAGGGACAGTGTGATTTGAGAATGAACAGGTACTTAAATAATACAGGATATGCTGGAAAGCAGTATAGTAAGTGTTCCAAAACCAGTGTATGCAGCATCCTGCCTTGTGAGGTGAGGAGGTCTGGTAGTTGAAACTCTGGAAAATGAAATTGATTTAAATGTTGTGTAATTGCAGACAAAATGGAAAATCAAGATTTTCCTAATTTAGCGCTTTCACAGTTCCTTCAGGAGTCCTTGTTTGTTCTGCAAATAGCAATTCTGATTAAGAATGGGAATTTGCTTACTGAATATACAAGAGCATATGTTGCCTGTGCTCCTCCATCCCATTCCTCTTTCATCACAAGGCAGCCTATGACGTCAGGCATGTTCTCTCTTCCTTTCTTGCAGTTAGAGGTGCAGTGTCACATACAGCAGAGATGCAACATCTGTCTGGAGTAAGTTTTGCCTGTGCTGGCTCTTCTTCCTGCGTCCCTGCCCCAGCCAGCCTTTCACTGGTGTCCTCAGCTCCAAGGGGAAAGGAGAAAAAAAATCTCACTAAGCAATAAATTACTTGTTTCTTTATCGCTTCTGTGTGTGAGATGAGTTGCCCAACTCTTTTCTGTTGTATTTCTTTGGGATCATTGACCTACACCTCTACCTGATCCTGTTTTTAAAATAACCGAGGGATAAGCTGTGTCTCATTTGGCATCATAAATTGCTGGAAAGAGTAAGTCACAAAGTGAGGTGAGGCACTGGCAGCAGTGTGTGGAGGTGAGAACAACTATTAATTGTTCCGGCTATTTGTTGTTATAAATAACTTTTGTACTTGACCTTCTGCTTATTGTGTTTTAAAAAGAGTTTGGAAATACCTGGCTAAATAAAATAGAACAGTAGTGTCAATGATGGAACAGTGCAGTGCACAGTACAGTCAAGCAATCTCAAGGAAACAAGATGAAGCTATTTGAAGCAGAGGACAGTTTCTGTAGGTTTCGAGTGGAAAGATTTCAATACAAGTCACAACTTTGTGATGGTCATTTGAGCTGATACAAAAGGTGACGTGGCACTGATTTAGCCATGTGTGTGGCAGCTGTGATGCACTTGGTTTGCAGTAGTCCTTTCATTTATGAAAATATTATCTAGTATTTGTTAAAACATGAAGTAATATTTTGAAATTCACTATGAATAGTCAAAAATCTGTCACAAGCCTTTTTGCTAGCAGTTGGTCCTGCATTACTCTTTTGTTTTCACCTCATTTGACTAATCTTGCTTGTTGAAATCCAGTAATGCGTGACTGGTTTGTGAAACCATCTGCAGTAGTTCCTTGGCTGGTTTTAGTGCTCCATCCAGACACGTGTCCTAGTATTTATTCTGCAGCTATTGAACCCTGTGTTATAGTTCTCAATATTTTACTGGGGCAAGATAGTAAATACACCAGAAATAGTTTTATTCTGTGGTGCTTGTGAGTTCTGGCAAGTGTTTTTCAGCAAGGAATTGAAGAAGTCATAATTGCTGTCCCGTTCCCAGCAGGATAGTGGCTGTATCCTTTATCCTTCTTTTAGGTGCTGGGCTAAACCTTTTCTCTTGGCAGAACAGGTCTGAGCAGCCAGTGCTCGCAGGAGGGTGTAGCTGCTGGACTGTCTGTCCACGTGAGGCTGCTGTGCTGTGGAAAGGATTGTACTCACTGTGAAGCCCCATGTTCTTGGAGAAGGACTGTAGCTGCCCTATGGGTGTTACCAAGTCATCTATGTCTACCTCTGATGCTTGCAGGTATTAGATAAGAAGTGAAGCAGTGCAGATGCAAGAGTACCAGTTGTGTTTATCCTGTCCTGCTAAATGTGATTTCCTAACTGTTGCTGTGCTTGTGCTGTCTCATCCTGATGGAGGTGGGAGATCTCTGCTGCTGTCCCACCACAGGCTTGTCCAGCACAACCGCGTGTCTCCTGCAGTGGTCAGCAGCAGATGCCTGAGGGATTCAGAACAGGGCACAGACCTCTGGCTGGTTCTGCAAAACACCTCTCATGCTCCCAGGAGGCAAGGTGGGGAGCTGCTTGTCATCTCCAGTGGCAGCAAAAGAAACAGCTTAGACTGGGTGTCACTCACCTTTTGCCACTGCAACCAGAACATCTGCATAGCACACTGTACCTCTGATGTCCTTTCTCTGGGTGACAGGTTGCTGATAATACACTGCTAAGCCTTTTTTCTTTAGTTTAAGATGGTTATTTATTGATCTGCCTTTAGCAGTCGGTAAAATGCCAACTTTTAGTGTTAGCTACTGCCCTCATTTTATTTAAACCTTATAAAATTTTATTGTTTCCCCTCAATGCTGAGAATGTGTAAATATTTCTCTTAAAATGGTTTAGAACAATGCTTTTGATATTTTCTGCCTTAACCCTTAAAACTCTCATTGTGCAGATTTCCAAAAGGGCACATCGGAGTCCCTCACCCATCCTTCTTGCAGCCTTTGAAAAGGGAATGTTTTAAAGCCAGTGACCTGTCTGTAACAGTGCTGGGAGGGCGGCAGGCAGGGGGGAAGCAGCACAGCATGGTGACATTCTGAATTCCCACAGGTATAAATGAATAAGCAAGAGCCCAAACAAAATTCTTAGCCAGCTTTTGTTTTTTAAAGTGTTAAAACAAAACATAGTATTATGCCTACTTAAGCAGTAGAATATAAAGGTTTTTTGTTAGGAATATCTGGATGCTAATTGACCTTGTGGTGAGGAACAGCTTGGCCTGGGGATTGGTTTCCTGCCACAGAGGTGTTGGAGAGCAATACGGGGTTCCTTGGAGCAACTGGAGAAAGGGAGACAGATGTTGTGAGAATCACAGAATCTGTTAACAATCCATCTTCCATTAATACGCAGTTGCCACATGCAGGTGTTGGTGTATTGATAAAGGGAATATGTACAGAGTGTTTTAATAAAACATGCTGACCGTTACTACTATAAACAGGCTGTTTATGAGGAGTTGCTTGGAAGGATTTCAGGAGAGTCACTTCTTGGGGCTGGTGCATGACTCAACAGTTCTTACAGGTGAGAACTTGCAGAACGCTTTGCGGTTAGTTAAATGCAGTGTCATTTTGGGTTCTCCGGCTATTCAGTAGCTGTTTTCTTAGAATTTAGTCTGCGTTATCTTTATTATGAATGTTTTTGATGTCTCCTTGTTACCCAGTTACATTGATTAATCCCTGTTCTAGTGAGAACACTCCAAGCAGAGCTACACAGAATTTATCCTGTTGTAGCCTAGTCATATCCCAGCAAACTTCTCCCTGTTTAACCTGACTTGTTCCTTGAAGAAACTGAACATGAGTAATTTCAAGCCCAGAGGAAGCAGTCATGATGATGCTGTGTCCCTCCATGTCACAAAAGCGGTTACCTTCTCCTGGGTGAAATAATTGCTTTGCTTGTGTCCTGTTGGAAAGGTGCCGTATCGTATGGATCAGAAATTGCTAGTGAAGAAATGGGAAATAAAGGGCTTGAACCCAGTTATTTAGATAATGTAAGCTGTTATTCCTTTTAACATTGGGTTTGAGTTTTCTGTAATTATATATGAAATAATTGACTTTCCTCATTCCAAATTGGGTGATCAAAAATTAATCAGTTGGCAGGAGCATAAACTATGGGAAACACAAGTATGTTGTGACAGTGCTAGGAGGAAACAGCGTACTTGAATTTCCCGCTATTTCTGACAGTGATTGGCAATTTCTTGTATGCAGTTACAAGTTCATGGTGTCAGTTTATGTTACAGAGAGGTAGTTTAGCTCCACATAGATAACTAAGGAAGACCTGGTTGCAGTATCCAGCCAGACCAGAAATTGTACATAATGTGGGTCCACGCAAAAAGTTAAATGATTACACTCACCCATATCCTTTCTACGCTTGTAGTAGAGGCACTATTGATGGCTTTCATTTTAATGAATCAACTAACTAGTATTTGTACTGAGTTGTTTATGCAGTTAAAATTCCAGTCTAATTCAACTTCCATGTCTGACAGATCATTGTCAGGCAGTAGACTCTGTGCCCACTCCTCTGTCTTGTGATGCTTTATATTTCTCTTGGTGAAGTTAGTTGTAGATTTCATTTGGGTTTTACTGCTGAAGATCACCACCACTTTGATAGAGTGAAACAGCCTCCGAAGCAGATCAGGAAAGCAGGTTTTTTTCTGCTTTGTTTTTGTTTGAATTTTGCTAGATATTTTACTTATCTCTAAACCCTGCAGTACTGCAGACGTGGCACTGTAATTTTTTGGGTAGAAAACACTGGTGCTAGATCTAGTGTTACCCTTTGCATTACCTGTTACGGCAATGATCGCAGAGATCCAGAGAAAAGGGGCTGTGTAGTGTACAGGAGCAGGTTTCAACTGGGTCTAAGCAGATGGAAGCAGGAAATGAGGAATACTGACAAACGTTACATGCCTTGTATTCTTTGTAATAAATTCATCTGAGTGCTGAGGTGCTGTGTATATGTGCAAAATCAGTCCCCATCTAATTTTAGGAGCACAATTTGTTTTACATTTGGCATCTATACAGCCTTCGGCTTTGTCCCTTGTGGCATAGGCATATAATATATTTTTTTCATAGAGCTTTGCTTGCTTTTGTGTATTTCTTTGCAGCAATTAAGTGTTTTCTTATCTCCTCTAAGAATTTGTTTCTGCTCTCAGTTCTCTGTTGTGTAATCCATGCTTTTATATGCTGCAAATGTTATCACTGCTGTTCATAGGCGAGAAAGGAGTTTCATGGTAGAAAGGGTGAAAGATCAAATTACTTCATTCAGTCTTGCTTCTTATTACACCAATATCAGGTAAAACACAAGTATTATAGCCAATACTGCAGGATGTCCAGGAGTCAGAGCCCTAAAGTTTGGTTTGATTCCCAAAGCTGTAACATAGAGACTACAAGGTTCTTGTGGCTTCCAGAGCTGGAAGATGTAACAATTGAAATTCAGTAGTGCTAGTCAAGGTCAAGAGTAAAGTGCTCTCTTATTCTGTATATTACAAGCAACAAAATACTAGAATTGGAAAGAAAATTCTTGACCAAAGAAGAAAACAAAAAGAAACCCCATGAATTAGGGGTAATGCCTGTTGCCACTTGTATGTAATTATTCAAAAGTAGTCTTTGCCCAAATTAATCTAACTAGACAAAGCAGGCCGTGTGAGCTGTGACCCACCAGAATTGGCATGGGGGGGGGAGGAGGGGGTTAGGCAAATTAAGGAAGTGTAGACCTGAGCTGGGGTGAAGATATGTTTTTTGAAGTTAGTTGTATTAGCTGGGTGTGTTAATGTAGTCCTAAAGGATTTTCACACGGGTCATTTTTCATTCAGTCACTTCTTGTTGTAGAACCCAGTGGTGAGAAGGAGGGATTTCGACTCCAGCAAATGAGGGGCTCTGGAGGCACCAGCCTGAAGGACTCAGCTGGTGGAATTACCCACACAGAACTGCTGCTTCAGCTGAGCAGCTCCAGCCAAGGATCCTGTTTGAAGTTGGTAGAAGGAAAGGGAACAGCCAAGGCATTACACGTAGTATCTCACTGTAATCCCAGGGGGCTTATATTGATGGGGCATCTCTACAAATGAATGTTCTCTGACTTCTTGAAAAGACTTCAGGTGGAGCTGGAAAGCCATGAATCTAAACTGTGAATTGCTCAGTGTTCTGGTCCACGCCTTGCCTTGTGGGGCAGTCAGTGCTCTGACATGACAGAGTCGCCTGGGTGTTTTGAATGTTGGGCTGGGTCTGCTCTGCTGTCTGCAGAGTGCAGGAGTATGGATGTGGAGCAGGAAATTTAGGTAATAAAAAAGCACAATTTATTCAGAATCATTTAATTCTACATTTTGTTGGTACAAAGTGAAGAATATTGCAGAACGTGAACACATATTCATACAAATAAGATCTTAAATTGTCTTTCTTCCTATGCCACATGTTCTAGCAGCTAAAATAATACAGAATTTTATATTGTATTATTACTTGAAAATGGAAACAAATGAAACAAAGCTGTGTAGCAGTGATTCTCATTCTGTGCTATCCATTCTGTGTCAGGTCTCTATTAGTCATGATCAGTGGCAGTGCAGGGGGGGCTGCTGCTTCTCATGCTTGTGGGCAAGCGTTTGCATTGCAACTCATTGATTCTGAGAAATCATAATAGAACTGAGACTGTGATTACTTTTATGACTATTTGCTTACCTTAAGTTTGCAGAGGCTGATTGAATCTGAAGATAAACAGCGTAGTATTTCCAGTAGAAGTATTGCATTCATTAATCATCAGTTCATCCCTCTCTTAAAATTTTGTATTCTGTAAAGAAAAGCTTGTAGATGGGGTAACCAAAATGTGGAACATCTTGTTCAATCACCCCTTCCACTATTTCCCTAGTACTGAGTTGTCGTTTCTTACAGTAGTATATGAGACTCCCACATAGCAATTTGGGGATATTGCCTTTAAGGTGCAGAATTACTGTCAGAATAACTTGAAATAGAAATAAGACATTTACTCTCCCTTATAAAAATCACAATAATTGCTTGTACCTGGGGATTATGGGAGGTTTTCAATGTGGATTTCATTAACAGTGCAGCAATTCTCATATCACTTGTTGACTTGCTGTTACATTCCTGAGCGCATTGGAAATTGATGCCTGTTCTGCTGAGTGCAAAGTTCTTTAAAGGTTGATGTTAGCATATTGGAAACCCCCCAAACATACAACTGTGTATAATGAAGCAAAACGTTTTACAAACCTGTGTCACCAAGTGGTTTGTCTGTTAACAGTGGTTCGATACAACCTTCCAACAAGTTGGGTAGCTAGGTGTGAACTGACCGTGCAGCTGGGACTGATGATGGTAAAACTCAGCAATTGATTTTTGTGGGGTAGAGAACAGTGAGAAGAGAAAGACAAGGAAACTGTTTTATGTGAGATGCTGAAATCAGGTCACACTTTTTGGCAAACAGCTTGTGGAGGAATGTGAGAACAGCCAGGTCAGTTTAGAAATCCCAGACTGGTACAGAGTGAGCTTGGAAATGCTGTGCTGGCTTTTATATATAGGAAGAACAATAAACGTGAAGTATTTAGAGAAGAATGTGACAGGAAACTTGATCATTCTGCTTACTGAAAGTGAGCTAGACCAACAGTCTTCAAAAATGATGCCTGTAATAATGCATCTAGTTTTGTAGTTATTAATGCTATAATTACTGAGGGTGTGAATTATTTTCTTCTAGGTGGCTACAAGAACTGTGTACAAATGTTCTGAGATTAGTGCAGTAGAGTATGTGCTGTAACGGAAATGAGAAATGTTTCTTGGTTGATCTAACATTCTTCAGTTAATACAATTGATACTAGGTATGAACCATGCCATTCTTCTATTAAAAATGCAGTGTGCTGTACATCATTTTTGTGCCTCCTCAAATCACTGGAATATCTTGGCAGTGTTTGTACTGGATTCTGTGTAAAATCAGGGATTTATCAATGCTCTGTGAATACTTGATAACGCTGCTTCTTGTCTCTATTTGGTGTCTTGGTCTGCAAAGTCCCCTAGCAAGAGAAGACAAGCCCAAGGCTAATATTTCTTGGAAGCATTAATGCATTTGTTCTTTTAGGTTGTGCTTTTATTGCCCCTTGTTAATAAGACAAAATCGAATTTTTCCGTTGCCTATTTTAGAGACAAAATCTTGTTTGGAAGACCTGCAGCTGAGAAGTCTTGTGGAAGCGAGGACAGGAAGCCTGGGAAGATTACAGGAACATTGTCCAGGAAGCAGGGATCAGATTAGGAAAGGTAAGGGCCAGTTAGAATTAAATCTGGCAAGGGATGGGAAAGAGAACAGGAAAGGCTTCTATAGGTACGTAGCAAATGAAAGACAGACTAGGGACAACATGAACCCTCTCCGGAAGCTATCGGGCAAACTGGCTACCCTGGATTTGGAGAAGGCTG